>NC_141761.1:64851373-65101373 GCF_982258835.1 Parasteatoda tepidariorum
ACTTTTCCTGATGCGTTTAGAAAATTCCCATCAATAAACTGCTCAACAAATTCTTTTCTAATTGAGCAGAAAATATTTTCTTTGCAAGTTCTGAGAAAAGAAATAGTTCTCAAAAACTTTTTTTTAGTGTGAAACTCTTGGAAACATCTAAATGAGAAACGATACTTAAGTGAAATACGTAATACTTAAAATCTCTTAGAAACGAGTGATATGTCTTAAATATTTTAAAGCTTCTTATAGAAATTAGCACACAGAGAAAACAAAAAAAGGCGTTTTATTAAAATAAAAATAATAAAGTGACATAATAAAAAAATTAACTTTAACATTATATTCCTCCAATTTTCATAGGAGATTTTTACAATTTGCCAATATGATAATAATTTAAAGAAAAATTAAGTTTCATCTGGTTAAAAAGATCGTCTTAAGAGATAATGTATTTATTAGTACGCAGCACATTACTACAATTTTCATTAGTACGCAACTCATATATGACTAAAATATAATTACCTTCTTTTAATAGTTAACAGCCCAAGTTGCTTAAGCTGGAATTTTTTTATAACCTTGTTGAACAGCGGAGACATTTTTGAGTTAAAAATTATCAATGTTCAACTCTGTAGCTTTTTAATTTTGAACAAAACCCAGAAGACAAGGGAATTCTATTCCATGTTTAGTCTACCGCTGAGGGAATTATACACTATCACTAAAGTCGGTGCGAGCCGGGTGTAGAATTCGTATCTACCAGCCATAGCTTCGATTCGAACCTGGATCACCTCATTGAAAGGTTCTAACACGTTTTGGGGTGCTGACCGTACCGCGCTATTGCGAATTTATCAAGCACTTATACTGTCGCGCATTGACTATGCATGCACAGTTTATGGAACGGCTTCTGCATCTAACTTAAAACGTCTAGATACGGTGCATCATACGGCGTTACGCATATGCAGTGGAGCATTTCGCACTTCTCCTGTTGAGAGTTTATATGCTGTGTGTCATCAACCTTCTCTCAATTTCAGACGCATGCAGCTCTCTTTGACATTTTACTTTCGCGTCCTGTCATCTTCATCGAACCCTCTTCGACGTGAGATTATTCCACTAAGTTTACAACGATTATCGTCGTCGTCGTCGTCGCGAATTTAACAAGGCCTTCGGGGCCTTTTACTTTCCATATGAGTTGCTATCATGAATTATTAGCATCATGAGTTGGGTGCTAGAAGAGAAGGGCAAGAAAGCTTTTAAGATCTTGATTCTATTGGATTGATATGATTGGACTATATGCTATCGTAGTGGGCGGGGCTAGTGCCCTGTGGGTTGTGTTGGTAATTTGGCGCTGGTTGCGCCTATCAAAGTTAGCGGATGCTTGAGGAACTAATGTGAAGATTTGTGGCCCTTTTTAGGGCCTTTTGAGAAAGATGATTTAAAGGGTTTTTTGGCCCTTAAAAAGGCCGATTAATATTAACTTACAATGTCTTTAAGAATAATTAAATTTACTTGATAGTATGGCGTCACTTGTAAAGAAGTGGGCCAGTGGTCTAACTTTAGAATCTTCAATCAACATTTCGGAGTTAAAAATAGTGTTATAGTTCGCAGCATTGCAATTAATAGCTTTATTATAGAATTTTATATTGAGGAGAGTAAGGGTTTCTGTCATAGTTTTTAAATTGAAGTCATTGTGAATAGCATTATTGCGGATATAAAAAGGAACCCCGCTAAGTTTTCTTAGGATTTTGTTTTGAAAAGTATTAAGTTTTTTAATTTGAGCATTGTTAATGCTACACCATGCGGGTGATGCATATGTAACTATACGTCGAATATAGGTGATGTAGATATATCTTTTATTTTTAAGTGAGAGTTTGGAACGAGGTCCTAATAAGGGCTTTAATTTATTATAAATGTTTAATGCTTTGGCTACGGCTGTTTTGATGTGGTCCTGCCAATTCAGGTCTTTGTTAATTGTAAGGCCCAAATAGGTAGCCTTGTTTACAATGGGGATATCGTTATTGAAGAATGTTAATTTTTTGTTTATTTGCAAGTTGCGTGGTTTTTTAATAAGTAGCAGGTTTGATTTCTGTGCGTTAATCTCAATTTTCCATTGAGTGCACCACTCTTCGTATTTATAGATTTTTTCTTGGAGCTTGCTAATTGCGTTTGGGATGGATTTCGATTTAACTATGATGCCCGTGTCATCCGCAAAGAATGCCGTTAGGCTATTAAAATCAGTTTTATCAATTGGGAAGTCATGTGTGTAGAAAAGATACAGAATTGGTCCAAGGATACTTCCCTGGGGGACTCCTGCACTTATTCGTCTTTTAGTGGATATTGTTTCATTGTTAATTTTTATTTTAAAGCATCTATTGTGTAGGTATGATTTAAGTAAAAGGATTAGGTCAGAATTTAGTTTAATGTGTTTATTAAGCAGGCCAGCGTGCCATACTCTGTCAAAGGCTTTTGTGACGTCTAACATGAGGAAAGCTGATTTTTGTTTGTTGTGGAGGCCTTGGCCTATGAATTCAATTATACGAGTTAGTTGTTTCGTGGTGTTGAGCTCATTTCTGAACCCAAATTGTTCATCTGGCAGAATATTAAGTTTGTCTTTAAGTCTGTTGTAAATGATTCTCTCAAAAATTTTACTAATAGTTGGTCGGAGACTAATTGGCCTGTGGTTATGGGGCATTACTGGGTCTTTAAGGGGCTTTGGGAATAAGATAATAGTAGCTTCTTTCCATTGCTCTGGAAAGTAGCAATTGGAAATACAGTAGTTAAAGATATTTACTAGTTCGGTTATATAATTATCAGGAATGGCCTTTATCATTTTATTAGTGATTTTATCACCTCCAGGTGCTTTGTTTTGCTTTAGTTTTTTAATAATCATGAAAGTTTCATTGCTATTTGTATGGCTAAGGCCATCGTTTGGTGAGGTAGTATTAAAATATTGTCTGTTTTCTCTTAATATTATTTCTTCAAAGTCCTCATCTATATTGTTAGTGTTTTCAGTAAACTGTTCCTCCATGGAGTCAGCGGAAGCTTCGGCCTTTTCAAGGGCCGAAAACACTAGTCCGTTTTTTCCATGTATTGGTTTATTAATAGTTTTATCTGTTTTAAAATTTTTTGTGAGTTTGTATAGGGAGTGGTCCTCTGTGTTCAGAGTTTCAAGTTTATTTGACCAAGATTCATTTCTGTGCTCTTGGCATAGTTTTTTGATATTTTTATTAATGTTATTTATAAGGTTTTTTAAGTGGGGATCAAGAGATCTTCTCCAGTGTTTACGTATGTTATTTCTGTGAGAGATTAGTTGCTTGATGTGAGGTGGAAGTTTCATGTAATGTGGGTTATTAATTTTTTCGTAGGATGCCTCATTGTGTGCACTAAGAATCTTGCTATTGAATTTATTTATTGAATTATATGATGCACGACCCTCATATATACCACCTTTTAACTCTCGCATGCGATCACTCATTCAGACTTTGGATTTTTGTGATATGCCATCACAATCTGTAAATTACTTTCTCATCCAACCATGGACTATTTCATCATATTATCTTGATTGTTCATTTGTCTCATACAGTAAATCTAATGTCTCACCTAGCATTTTTCAACAGCTGTTCACTTTCCATCGTCATCAGTATATACAATACATAGCAGTTTTTACAGATGGATCTAAGTTCCCCTGGACATGTTGGTTGTGGGATTGTTGTGGCTAATATTACTTACAGCTACGACATTCCTGTAATTTGCTCTGTTTTTACAGCGGAAGCATTTGCTATCCTTTTAGCTTTAAGACTCATTTCTTCGCATTCGGCTAGAAAATTTTGTATATACTTGGATAGTTTGAGTGTTTTAAGACAGTTAGAACATGTGAGAAACGAAGCTCATCCAATTTTAATTTTTATTCAACATATATTGACTTCTCTATACAAGAAGGGTTTTAAAATTTTATTTTGCTGGATTCCCAGTCATGTAGGTATTAAAGGAAATGACAAAGCTGATTCTGCTGCACGATCTGCCTCTTCTCCAATAACATTATCTGTCCCATTTTCTGATTTAAAAAACCACATTCGCAAACTTTTTCAGTGTTTATGGCAGCAACACTGGGACCTGCAAGGCGAAAACAAATTACATTCTGTTAAACCTACTTTGGAGCCTTGGCCTGCACTGCACATGCGCAGGACAGATGTCAAACTCACCCGCTTGCGAGTAGGACATACTCGACTTACACACCTTCATTTGCTATTTGGAGAGCCTCCTCCCAAGTGCAACGATTGCAACGTTTTACTCACGATTCATCACATTTTAATACTTTGTACACTGTTTTGCATCTTACCGGTCGCTACTTCGAAACATTAGTACGCAACCAAGCAATCAGATTAAAAAATTAATGAGATCTAAATTGGTACCCAGTTCTTTTTTTATATATACACTGGATTTGGTCGTTGTAATTAGGCCTGGGCTGACGTCACTTGAATATGTTTTATTATACACGGTTTTCAATAGTGCATCAATTAATCAATTGATTCCGAACACTAAAAAGAATGAATGGGGGAATGTTTGTTTTTGTTAGGGGAAAACAGTTGATGGATTGCTAAAGGGTCACTGATATGTTTCAGCTCTATTGGTTGGATGTATATTAAAAAAGTTGTGTATCATTTTATAAGCGTAAATAGGTAAATTATTTGTTCTTTTTTGAATAATTAAGATTTTTTAATTGTTTTTGTAGTCAAGTCCTCTTCATTTTTATTAAATAATAATTAAATATTGGTGTAAATGATTTTTGTTTAGATATGTTAGACATTACATCCCAATTCTGCTTTATAAGTTTCTCAAAAATATTAAGTTTACTTAAGCTTCATCCATAAATTGTATTCTTTGTTTTTTCATTTATTTTAACGTAAATTATAGTGTGGCAGAATTTACACTGAAATAAATTGAAGTAATTTCAGAGTGACTTGATCATGGTCTTTAAAATAACCGAAACAATTTTAAACTATAACATCTGTACACAGAGTGTCTTCAAATGAGGTGCACGTAAACTAATTGTATGAATTGCAATTTTTATGCCTCAGTACTTGAGCTTAATTGTTTAATTTTTGCCAACACGAAAGTTAATTTTGTATCTCATTCGTTTTACAGATTATGTGAAAAGCTGTGCCACATTAGAAGTCTGCCGTCAAGTTGTTTTAGCATTAGATGTATCCTTTATTTTTATTCATAGTTATGTTTCATTTCTATAAAATTATTTAAAAATAACTGTTTTGAATAGGTCAAGCGCATAAGTATGAGAAATTACATGAAAATTTCAACCAGGTCAGAAAAATTCGAATATTAATAAAGTACTGAGTAATATACAGGCGAACTTCGTTAATACGAAGTCGAGAAGAAGCAAAATTCTTTTTCGGAGAAACCTGCAAAACAGCAATAGGCATAAAGGTCGATTATATAAAACAAATCATTAAAGCAAATTTATCAAAGAATTTAAATGATTTCTGTTGAGAACTAAATATAATAAATGGTAAGTAAAATTTAAAAATAATTTTACCTCTTTAAGTTAGACTTTAAAAAGATTATGTATTCCATTTCTTTGTAAAAAAAAAAATCACATTTTTCCCAGTTGCTCAAAGCATTTCTTTCTTCTTTTTTTCCCCTAGAAGAAATAGAAGCAACCGAACAGTTTTAAAGCAGCTGTTACTTCATTGAAAGACACGAAATAACCTACACAATAGTCTCTATCTTTTTCACATCAAGCCATTTCAATTTGTTCTCGAATCTTATCAATTCCATACTTTGCGATTGCTGATTTTTTATTAGTTCAAACACTAACAGCACATGAAATCTTCTTGTTTTCCAGACAAAGATAAATTTTTTCATACTTGTTTTCTACTAGTGTTAAGAAAATTATCTACATGTCAGTAACTAACTGAAACGCTCACAAAAGAATATCACTATTAGTTGCAAAAGAAAGTAAATCTTTACACTTTCGTCAGAATCGCCACCTAAGTCAGCTCCACTCACCCGGACGTCAAAACCCCCTCACATGTCCAATCGGTGAGGTAAAAATTGCAAATTGATATATACTAACGGAGAGCGACCATCTCGATTCAAAGAACAAATGCGTAGTCCTCACTCATTTAGACTTAAAAAAAAAGCGATTAATTTGCTTCAAGTAGGTCACTGAGTAAGGAACAGCGATGTATAGGTGTAATACTTACTTTGTCTTAAGCGGGTTTTTTTTTTTTTTAAATCTTTAAACTAAACAATGCAATTATTTTTGTTTTCCAAACTATCGTGATGGGAAAATTGATTTTCTTCGTCTTAAGCGAAATATTCATGCTAATAGTTTTAGTCTTAACGAGGATCGACCCAGATCATTTTGAAGCTTGGAATATATATATAATAATATACAAAGTTAATATTTAAAATATAAATTGTTTTACAGGTAACATTGAATTTTTTCTGCGTGTGCAATTTTTGCACAGACTAATAAATTATATTTTACTATTTTTTTATAATATTGCTAAAACTTGCTGATTGTCAATGTATGTATGAAACCTTAAGAAGCATTTCAGACAACTGGAAATGGAAGAATTAGATTTTCTGACTACAAGAACTTGATGTGTAGTCTTAAACACTGGCAGGTGAGTTTCATTATTTTTCTACACATCACGTGCAAAACTGCTAACGTGTAATATTTTTCCACATATTAAGTTAAATATTCTGACAATATATGTATATACAATAGTTCCTGAATTTCTAAAACTTTATATTTAAAAATAATTTCTCAATAACTATCCGATCGATTTCTGTCAATTTTGGGAATTAGTCATTTCAAGTTACATAATTAAAAATATTGCAAAAATTTGTATACCTTACAGGTACATAAAAGCTAAAATCTGTGTGTATGATTATTCGTTAACAACTCGAGAACGGGATCACCGATTTGGTTCGTGTTTCTGTCGACAGTTTGCAAATTTTTATGGATGGTTTGCAAGCAATCATCATTTTAAGGGCAGCTGGGACGCACTATAAAAAATACTAAATTTCGTTGTTTTTTCCTTTATATATCTTTGTATGGCTTTAACGATTAGTAGGGCGTTTTTTGATACAGATTTTGGAAAATTTTTGGATCATTTTGCGATATTTTAAATCCCTCTACGTTAAGTCATTCTCATGCAATCCTGAAAAATGTAGATTTTCATTGTTTCAAATTGGCGCTGTCATGGAAACAGCATCATAACATCATCACAAATTCACAGACTGGCATAATACTAACTAAGTAAATACTGTATTTAACAGTCACGAATTATCTATCTATATTATATAAAACGCTAATACGTACGTATGTATGTATCAATAAAACCGATGATATTTCTTTTCTCGCGTTGGCAACAGTTTTCATTTTTAATTGATAGGATTCGGTGCGCAAGAGCACGTAGTGAGCAACCAGATAACAATAACCAGAGTGAGCATTATCAGGTTGTTCAATTCAGATTCATGCACTAAATACATGACAATATTTAATTTAAACTCAATTAGGAATTCATTAATTAATTGAAGTGAGAATGCTTTAAAAGGCCGCTGTTGAATTGATATTTTTCTACTGGGAGTTACCTAAACGTCTAAAAAACGTTTAAGTGTTTGTATTGAATGCATTGAATTTTTTTATAATTCGCGTTTATTTATACATTGAATTTTCACGCTTTAAAATGCAGAATATTAGTGAAGCAATATTTGATAATTTATTTTGCTAATATGTTTCTTATTTAGCTAATGTTTCGATTTTTTCACCATGTACAATCTAAATAGCTAATATACTTTTTTAAAAGCCAATAAGAACATTGGTAGAATTCTACATAAGTACAATACTATGTCTTTGATGATAAAATACTATGTCTTTGATAATAAAATACTATGTCTTTGATGATAATATATTATGTCTTTGTGCTAGAACATTGTGTTCATTGGCGAGCGAGCGCAGCGAGCCATGGTTCACGGCGTGAACCACATAGGATTGCGTAGCAATTCTCGGGGGTTGGCGAGCGTTAGCGAGCAGGGGGCGGAGCCTCCTAGTATTATATAAAACGCTAATACGTACGTATGTATCAATAAAACCGATGATATTTCTTTTCTCGCGTAGGCAACAGTTTTTATTTTTAATTGATAGGCTTCGGCGCGCAAGAGCACGTAGTGAGCATTATATGGCTAATCTATTTTATATAAAACGCTAATACGTTTTAATTGATAGACTTCGGCGGGGAATAGCACGTAGTGAGTATCATATGGTTGGCTGGGTGAATTCTCACCGAATTATCAAAAAAATTCTCACAAAATTATCTTCATCGAAGCTGATGCTTTACATCCGGCGTTCAGTACTATTTCATATTGTTTTACAACACATGGTCTTAGACCTCTGGTGGGAAAGACTTTAAAACAAAACTTACAACTGTTACTTTTCTCAACAACTGAAATTTAGAATAATGTGATTACGAAAAATATGTGAACTGTTTGCAATTTCAAATTAATATTGAAATGCACAGGTTTAGAATTTTCTACAGTGAAAAGTTTTCGGAACTTCAGTGTTTAAAAAAGTATACAAAAGCTAGACGTTAAGAACGTATCCAATGAGCGAGGAAAGCGAGCATCGGATTGCGAAGCCATCCGAAATGAACTGCGAAAGCAGTTCCAGGGGTTGGCAAGCGCCAGCGAGCAGGGGGCGAAGCCTCCTAGTTTTATTTATTTGATTATTATTACTTACAATATACTAATTGTAAACATATTGATTTTTCTGGCATATTAATTATGTAAAAAAAATATATTCTTATTAATGTTTACATTCATATGTAAACATAAATAAGAATGCTTACATATTTTAAGCCTACGTATTCTCATTCGTCCGAACGGCATTTCAATTTCAAGATGTTTAAAATTACTCACTGTATATTTTCACAAAAGTTAGCACACGTGCAACAACGATAAGTCCTTGCAACCAATTAAGCGACGCAGAACAATTCAATTCAGATCTTTATTATTATTTTTTTTAAATTTAAGTTAAAAAAGTCAGTGTTTATTTACAGTAGCAGTTCTAAAAGAATTTCAGAATTATTTGGATAAAAATTAGCTAATTATGTCTACCTGGTTTACCTTTGCCCGTTCTTCCCTACAGTGATGTTTTTTTAATGCACAGGGCCATTGCTCTGTATCCATTGAGCGGTATTTCTTAAGGAGATTTTTTTATGATTAAGTACCACTGCCCGAGACTCCAAACGAGTTATAGAAAAAAAACATTGACAGATACTTTTATTGTTAGATTTAGTTATGTTTGAACATGTTATATACATTGTTATCAAGTATACATTGTTATAATTTGTAAAAAAAAAAGCTCTCTCCTGCAGTAACAAGTTGTTGATTCTAAAGAATCATCAAGGCTTAACCTCCTCAACTGTAAAACTCACATCATGATGTTGTCAGCGTCATTAGCATGAGCATTGGTTGCTTTTACTTGCATTCTTCTTATATCTAGGAAATATAGCGCGATAGAGAAAATCTTACTCTTAAATTTAATTAAACATTCCAAAATTTGTAAAGGACATATTTACGAAACAGAATTTTTTTTTTAAATACTCTAATTAATTTTTTTAACCTCTAGGTAATATTTAGAAATCACACCAAAGGGACAACGAGTGTTTTAAGAGCGGAGAAACTGAGAGATGCACTATTTGATGTCGGTATGTATACTATTGTATCCCTACACATCTATGATATATTTTATGCTAGAGTTGGTTAAATCTTGTGTTGAGTATGGCTATCTGTACGCTCTATCTGTACGTCTCAAGAAAGTCTATTGTACTCGGCCAGTACTTTTAGTAATAAATCCTGAAATAGTACCAGCTTTATTCATTGATTTTAATTTTTAAATGAAATTGTAAAATCTGCTCTATCTCAAATAGAGAATTTTACCTTTTATTATTAGGAACTGCATTGCCCTGCTTTTATAATTTTCAAATGAATGCTGTTTTAATTTTGATCATGCTGGTTAAAGTTCAGTCGTTACCCATCCATGATTAGTGCTTAAAATTATCCAGAAATAATTAAAATTATGTAATAGAAATCCAACTGATTATCAGTTATATAATTTCCGTAGAAAATACATATATTGATTCATCTAATATAAACTCAGTGGCTCGATAGCCCATGGAGGTCCAAGGTCTACTGTGTCTATCTCAGTTTTCTTGACTTTGGACTCAGGGGTGCAAAAGCTGGTGTTTCAGTTAGATAGTCAGCCAAACGCGGAACCCCCAGTGTTTAGTTCCCAAGCATGCTTGGTACTCATTTTATCGACCCACTGAAAAGGGATGAAAGGCTGAGTCAACCTTGCCCGGCCCAAGGATCGAACCAAGGACCTGTGGCACGAGAGGGCGAAACGCTACCACTCAGCCACCGGGCGTCAAGAGTTTGTTGCAACCATTCCTTAAAATGTAGGATTTAAGAATTCCGACTTAATCGATTGAAAACAGATGATTCATAACAGAATAGAAACTTGTGAAATGGCTCGAAACAATTAAAATGTTTCTTTAAATTATGAATGCATATAGCGAAGTTTTTTTTTTAAATGCCCAACAAAGATAAAGGTAGGAGAGAGATTAATATATTTCCTTACATTTGTGATGTAAAGCAATGTAATGCCGAATTACATAACTGATAAAATGTAGACAATTAAACGAAGATAGTTATCCTGTTATACAGTTCGATTTTTCTTGGCAATTATGTGGTAGGAAGAAATAAATTTATTTCAAAAATCAATATATCTTTCGACTATCAACGATTATTAGGGCAATATTTTATGACTTCAAACATTTTGGTTGTTGCGCGGTCATTAAGATTACAGTATAGCATGAATAAACTGAGCCATAAGCAATTAACTTCATGCTGAAATTGAAGCAAAACGTCGATGTTTTTTGGCCAATGGAAAATGTATATATTTTTTTCACTATATTCACTAATTGTCGTTCAACTGACGCTGCAAAGAATTAAGGAGATTAAAAAAAACTTCGTATTCACTTAACCTTCTTTTTCTTCAGATTTTCATAAATTTTGCTCTCTACAAAAGATTTTTTAATGGCAGCAAATCCTTTTGTGAAAGAAATCAAAAACATTCTTATGGCTTATTTTGACGAAAAACCATACAATTTCTTTACGAAAATGAAAAAATGATTGGAGAAAGTTACACAGAGAATAATAAAAAAAATACGCAAGAGATGCTTATTATCATAAAATTTTTTGATTTTATTAGGCTTCAAATCAGGCATGCACTTTTTCAATAGCTTGATATAATAAAATCAAGAAGTAAACTCTTGTTTTTATACTTTTTATGTTTTCTCTATTATTTTGAGATGCTCAGTAAATTCGTGCGCAGAATTAGTTACTTTAAAAGTTTGTGTAATAAAACTTGAAGAAAAAAACTTATGTTCCTTTTTTTCAGGTTTTCAAGTCAATACAGAAACATTATCCCTACTTGCTTTTAGGTATATGAGAAAAGATGGGACGCTGCGTTTTGGAGATTTCGTATCGTGTATTCTTCATTTATCTACCTCATTCAGTAAGTTATTCCACTCTTTTGAACGAGAATTGATTAACCGAAAATGTTCACATCAAACAAAATGTTTTCTTTTGATTTTGAGTTCTGAATTCAGATAAGTTATTTCTTCTGAGACTCTCTGAATGTTGTCTGAATCCTATCTTCAATAAAAAGCTCTTAACGTTGGTAAAAAGGAATTAAATTTTTTAAACATTAAGAGACCTTTGAAAAAAGCTGTAAAATTGCCTAGAGAAAAACGGCGAATTTTTATGCATGATTTTTTATGGCTGATATTTTCATTCGTTTTCATTGAAACAGACCGTGTGTTTCGCTTTGAGTAATTTTGTATCGAAACTTGAAAATTATCGTGATTAGTAACTTTTCATGGCTGGTTCTGTTTCATGATAGTTTAAAATTTAGGAAAAAGTGAGGTAAAATTCTGAAAAAATGTTTCAAAATATAAATTAGAATTACTTTTCCACTGTATTATCTTAAATAAACATACGATATATTACTTAAAAAACTTCATAAACTGTATTAAAACTTTATTCGATTCAAAAATATACAATTCGGAAATTACAATCGACGTGTTACAAGCTCTCAAAAACAGGTACCTATTTTCAAGTCTTGACAGACGTGCATGAGAAGAAGTAGTCTTTTGTTAGTAAATAATATCTTACTGCTTCAATTTCGTGGGATTATTTATTTAATATTTCACCTGCTGTATATTGTTTGAATTTTGATATTTCTAAATTTTTAGAAACTTCATGCTTTACCTGAGCATGCTTTTTCTATACTTTAAATTTTAAATCTCTTATTTTGGTGAAAGGAAATATGCCATGAAATGTTTTTCCGTGGTATAGTGTCTTCTTAATATACACAGATTTAACAACGAAGAAAAAACATGTTGGTTTTTTACAAGGGAAAGCAACTAGTGAAAAGTGTCGCAAAAGCTCAGTCGGTTTATTTCATTCTCCTTTCAGTTTGTGATATAAGTTCTGTTTTCGTGTCCCAAATATATTTTCTAGTAAAATTATTCCTTAAAGTTATTATTTCCTATCAAATGTTATATTTCTAGTTTTTCATTATTACCAACAAAAAAATAATTTTTGACTTAAAAGAAATATTTCGACTCGTAAAATTTATAAAACTCGTTAGAAAATAAAATTATAAACGGAGGAAACCTTAATTGGAGACATGTTTTCTACTGCCAGACCTGGAACTTATCTCCAGGTCTTGGACAGTAGGCTCTGGTCACTATCACATGCTAGCGCGAGATCGTCAACAAACGCGTTATAAAGACAGCGGGAGAAACTTTTCAAATCAAATTCTGCTTCACCTTCATTATTAATTTAAAATTTGAAGGTGAGAGTAGAGTGAGTTCAGGCAAATCTCAAGTAAAACATGAAGTTTCAAAAATTGGAAAACAATTCAAAATATTAAAATGTCAACAAATTTCTCTAGGATTACTTTACCAATGCGTAAACCATATAACACTGGGAAAATTTGTTAGCATTTTGAAACTTCCTGATTTACTATGGGATTACCTGAAATAATTTTTTCTAAATTTTAAATTAGTCTAGGTGAAACAAAATTTAGCATGAAGGGTTTCTTCTGCGGTATAGTGCCCTCTTAAAGCGAGTACTCAAATCTTTCCCTACAATGGTTTTGTACACTAAGCCTAGTTTACAATAGTCGTAGACCTTTTCATTCAATCTCCGTTTCACAATATCGGCTGGAAAAAAAGAGATGGCATGGCAGTGTAGACCGAAAGGCAGGAAGCAGGATTTGATGCCCCGTGGGTGATTGTTATGAGCATCTGCTTAATTGTGGTTAAGACCATTATTATCTTCGGATCACCGCAAGGATAAATTTCTAACTGCCTCCAATAGCTCATTAGAATGGCTTTAATTCTAAGCTAATATTCTATCCAAAAAGAATTATTCCTTAGTCGAAGAACATATTTTTTTTAACGAGTGGAAACAACGAACATATTTGAATGCAGCATCGAAAATTTATAGAAAATCTTTTATTTGTCACTGAAAGTTCTTATTAAACTTTGCCATTTTGTAACTAGATGGATTTCAGTGATTATGCAGAAGAAAAACAACAATAAAATGAAGTTATAAATAGCAGTTAATAATTAAATATATATATCCTGCTTGATTTAATACAAAATATTTGTTTTTTGTTTTTGTGTATAAAAGTTCCGGTATTTTGAAATAAATTGTTCAACTAAGCTATACGTGTTATAAAGCAGGAATATAAAAGTATGAGGCACTTTAAAGTCGATCATAAAAAAATTTCGTGTTACATACTTCCTCTATCCGCTTATTTATTGAAGCATGTTTATTCACTATTTCAAATGGCTCACTCAGCATTTTTTGTTCCCGATTTTGAGAGGCTAAAGTTCGATCCACAACACATAACCAATATAACAATATTTAATGACCTGATCGCGTGGGGCTAAAGAGATATAACTTCACTTACAATACTCACCAATACACATCAACAAGAGAGCGTAAGTCATGGCAAATTTAATGGGCTTTTGCTCTGCTAAAATAGATATATAATTAGACTCGGAATCGAGATTGTGACTCTCTACTCACATCTAAAAGTGTAAAGCATTTTTCAATCGATTATGTCTCCAGGAAACTTTTTGAATTTATATTTGTATTTATTAAATCATTGCATAGATTGCTCATTGACTTTAAATTGTTCTCAATTTATAAATATTAGAAACACTTGATTACATTTTTAACAGTTTGTCTTTTTTTAAAACTATAGGGGCCTTTGAAAAACGAGATCCTTTGCAAAACGGTTATGTGAAAGTAAATCTTAAGGAGGTAAGAAATGTACCCTAAACTTTTATTAAAATCTTATCTTTTCATTAAGTTAATAATACGATAGTTACGTATTTTTTAAGTGCAGTACTCATAGATGCCAACAAAGAAGTACTAGCTCCCTAGAATATTTTATAACCGTCGATGGACAGTCGACCCAATTTTTGGTTTACTACTAATAATATTCAACTGCGTAACCTTGTAATTTTGAACTAAATCCAGGAAACAAGGGAACTCCTGGATCAAATATTGGGAAAAATTTGTCTTCGGTGAAGACTTTTTGATGGCGCACTAACCCGCATTTGCGATTCATGGAAAAAGAAAAAAAAAACAACAAATAAAACCTCCCATGGTTAACCTGATGGCAAGGGGATTCAAACTCATGATCCGTCTACCACTAATTATATTTTACGTCAGCACAGCGGGCGGTGAGAGCCGGGTACGGAATTTGTATCGACCAGTCATCGCTGGGATTCTTAACTCGTGCACCTCATTGGAAAGCGAGCGCTCTATCCCCTGAGCCACCACAGATCTAGAATATTTCGAAATATTTTTAGAATAGAATATTTAGCCTAGAATATTTAGAAATATTTTTAGAATAGAATATTTAGCCTAGAATATTTAGAAATATTTTTAGAATGGAATATTTAGCCTAGAATATTTAGAAATATTTTTAGAATAGAATATTTAGCCTAGAATATTTAAAGAGTTAGCAAAATAAAAACAAACTAATCTTTGTTTCATAGTAATCTTTGTTAATTTTGTCAGCATTTAAAAGCTTTTTTATAGTATTATAAGTTCTTAACTATTTGTTTAAATTGATAACGTTTGGTCAAAATTATTGTGAAATTTTCTTTAAAATCCAAAATAAAAAAATATACTATCACCTTAAATATTCCAGAAAAATCTCTTGTTTAAACGAGAGAAGTTGGTTTTATGAAAATGAATTATATTTTGTTTCATAACTTAACATATACTTAGTAATAAATTAATGCAATATAAACATTTATTAAATATTAATATTCAAGAGTATGGTAAAACTAATCTATGCTGCTTATTCTATAAAGGTTACGGTATAAGGCATCTTTTTATTGTTTCAAAGACATCTAATTTTTTTTATTAATAAGCACTTTTTAATTTCATGTTAGAAGGATATAGATTTTATGATTGCTTATCAATTACAGTAATAATCTCTTATCATTCTATATTATATAATGAAAGCTGTCAAATTGACCTCCCTTGTAAGTTTACCTCCATTATCATTTATATTATTTACCCGTATTATTATTTATTCTATCATTCCTTACCTAGATTATTATTTATTCTATCATTCTTTACCTAGATTATTATTTATTCTATCATTCTTTACCTAGATTATTATTTATTCTATCATTCCTTACCTAGATTATTATTTATTCTATCATTCCTTACCTAGATTATTATTTATTCTATCATTCCTTACCTAGATCATTATTATTCACCTCTATTATTATTTATTCTATGTAATTATTCCTTTGTTATTATTCAGCATAGGATATATAGGTTGCCTGATGAACTATCTGTCTTGTATTTTGACTGGTGATATAAATAAAATTTGTGTAATTATGTTAATGCATGCTTTTTTAAATCTTTCATATGGCGAACAGAAAAAATAGGAACATTTCACGTGGTTTGGTTATGCATTAGAATTTCTTTGAATTATTTGAAAAAATATTATTCAACGATTTCCTTGAATTTAAAATGTTCTTAAAAAGTAATCTGAACTAAAAAGTAATTAAAAAGCCTTTGTAAGTTGATTATACGGGGAGAATCTGAAGGACTTTAGTTTGTTTTTGTTAAGTAAAGAACGAAAAAAATATATATTTCAAACATATCAAAAGAAATTTTAAAATGTTGAAATAGATATCATATTAAGCTTTCTAATTGCATAGTTTCTTGAGTACTTTTATTTTTAAAAAAATTTATAATAAAAAAAATCGGTAATCTAAAAAAAAAGTTTTGTACCTGTATTTTTTAATGTACTTGAAATTTATTTGTTAATTTATATGATATTAGTCATTTAAATCAGGAAATTAATCTCATTTTAATGCTAAATAAAATTTTAAAGTCATACAAGGCTGAAAAGGATGCGTTTTAAATCTTTCGCTTGTTTATGTGCAAGAAATAGGTAAGCATTTTATTTAAAAATATTTAATGAAAATATAAGAAAACTTCTAAAACAATAAGAATGCTTTAAATATTTGAAGAATTATTTTTTGGATAAATAAGTTTACCGTACTTAATGTATTTTCTCTTAAAATAATAGTGCTGTTTCAGTCGTTGTATTTGGACCAGCAACAAAACATTACTTTACATTAATTTACGACGTAAAATATAACTTATTTTTGGTTAGAAAAAATATTTTAAGGTATTCATTGAAATAGTTTGCAAACATTTATGTTAATTCTTGTCATCAGACAGAATTAAAATTTGCTCTTAAAAGCTTACAGAAAATTAAATTTCAACTTAAAAATAAGTATTTTAGAATGAAACACGAAATGTTGTTTAGAGAACTACTTGTATGCATTACTTGATGAAAAATTTCATTCGCTTAAAAAATATTAATAACAAATAACAGTAGACTTGTCGACTCTTGAAGTGAATGATTTTTTTAAATCAGTTAATTTCTTGGGATTATTTAATGCTTGTATGCATATCTCATAATCTATGCTTGCTTCTTATTCATAAGTAAAAACCTATATAGATGCCTAACTATTTATCCACCCTTATCATTTTGCATATTTAATAGTGGAGGAAAGCTGTTTTTTTTACATTCCATATTTAAGCTAAACTAAGAATTTGTTATCTTTTGTTCATTTCAGTGGCTAGGTTCATCTCTTCAGTGTTAGTTGCCACTTATAAAACGCATACTCTATAGTGCAATAATTTATGGATGAAAACAAATGACTCTTCAGTTTGCCAAACTTTTTTTCCAACTTCTGAAGAATGTTTGTAAATAACTTTGGATAGATTGTGTATATATGACAAGAAGAAAAATATTTGTACATTTTAAGTTTACATTTAAACACTTTCGTTGAAAATTAGTTTTCTGTTTTTAATATTTGACTTTAATATCTAGTTGAGTGATTTATGAAGTTTTGTAAATATAAGAGATATATCAATACAATGTATTAAATAATTTATATTTTTAATTGTAAAATGTTGCAATTTTTTATGTACACTAGCGAAAGTTTGCATAGCTTAAATTTACAAACTTAATGAAATGAACATTCAATAGTAACCATATTTAAAATAAAAGCTTTTATTAATCTAAGACACAATATTTTTGCGTCGGACTTAAGACTAAGATTTATTATCTATGAAAAAAAACTTATCAATGTTTTTGCGCATTTACTTATACTTTTGCATATTTCAAAAAATACTCAAGTTTATATAAAGCACTTATTGGGCCGATTATTTTGTATGGCAGTGAGACTTGGACGCTTAATAAAGCAGAAGAAAATAGATTACTCGCTTTCGAAGGAAAAATCCTTTGGTCACTTTTTGGAGCAGTGAAAGAAATTAATTCATGGAGAAGTTTATATAAGTATTGGGAGTGAATAGATGAAGCTACATGTCCAACTGTCTGGAAGAGGCAGACTGAGAAGGCCTTGGCCTTCACTATGCTGTAGTGCTGTTAAAGAAGAAATATTTTTAAAACAGGACAATATGGGGAATTATTATTTAAAAATAAATTTGAGTTGTTAAATTATACTTCTTTAACACTGATTAAGAAGTGGTGGAAACAAAAATAAATCTGATTGGGCATTCTTTAGTAAATCCACCTATAATAGAATAGTAGCATTGACTGATCCACATATGCCTTAAAGTTACAGCTATGGTAATGGATAAATTTAATGGATGAAATAAAACTACTATTGTACAAAATTATTATATGTCTAGTCCTAACCTATGCATCCGAAAGTTTGACTAAGCCGAAAGAAAGATAATATAGTCATGTGTGCAAAAAGCTATTTTTGAAAAAACCCAACCACCAATATACTTTTGATGGAGTCAAACCGGGCAATTTTTACAGAAGAGCAAGTACAGAAATTTACAAAATTTATGAAGTCATTGATGTAAAACAATTTATGAAGTTAAACAGAATGAGATTTGTGCGACTTATTTGCCGTTTACATACAAATTGTCCTACACATAAAATAAAATTAGTAGCAGAGTTATGGGGCGCCAAAAAACTTCGATTGCTGAACACCATTAAAGCAGATTTTGAAACAGAGTATTGAACTAGCAAAGGCATGGAAAAAGGTGAACGACATAGAGAAATGTTCTAGAGAAGGCCAAGGACCACTCTGGGTTGTCAGACCAACGATGATAATATTATTAAGTTTAATTAACTCCGTCAAGGTTATTCTAAAAAAGCAATCGAATTCAATCTAATTAAGACATTTCGTTCTCATTACACGTAGAACTGAATTGAATGTGGGGTTTAGTGGCACAAGGTCCAAAAAAAGGACATACAGCGCCAAACACACGGTTTTAAAAACAGATTAAAAGGTAAAGTACAGCACATGTATAAAATCAGATAAGATAGAGAAAATTTTAAAACAATGTTGTAAAGTTACATACATTAAAATCAATAAAACTTCATGGTAAATTTACTAAAATGGTAAGAAGTATAAAACAATTATATACAACTTAAAATTCCAATAGCGTGTAAAAATGCAGAGATATTAGGATGGTGATTTTTATCTCACAAGTCTTTTATACATAAAATTGTGCTTTCTAAAAAGGTTAAGCGTTGTTGGTTTAAACATGCGCGAGCGATTAAAATATGATGAATTGAAAGTGAAACGTTACAAGTATCGCATCGAGGAGGCGGTTTTGCAAACAGCAAGTGAAGATGAGTCAGTCGAGTATGCCAAGGCTCTAACGTGGATTTAATTGTATGCAGTTTGTTCTCAATTTGTAAATCTCAGTGTTGCTGCCACAAAGAATGTATAATTTAGTATATAATTCTTCATGTCAGAAATGGGGACTAATAGGTTTAATGGAGTCGTAGCAGATCGGGCAGCAGAGTCAGCCATGTCATTACCTCAAATGCCAGCATGGCTGGGGATCCAACAAATCAGAATGTTAAAACTATTTTTGTGAAGACTAACCAACCAATGCTTAATGATACATAAAATAGGGTGAGCTTCATTGTTTACATGATTATTCAGCTGACGTAAAACACTTTGGCTGTCAGAGTAAATGCAAAACTTTCGTACTGTCAGTGATGAGATAAGTCGTAGAGCTATGAGAATGGCTACAGCTTCAGCAGTAAATGCAGAACAAATGGCAGGTATGATATAACTGTATGTTCGATCAGCTATAATGATTCCACATCCAACATGCCCTGGAGATTTTAACCCATCCGTATAAACAGAAACATACTGAGAATACTCATGACGATGAGAGATGAATAGCTGAATATCCACGCTAGGAGCTTTACTGGATTTTCTGTATGAAGCAAATGGAAAATAAAAGTGATAGGACGGAATAACCCAAGGTATGTTAAGAACGTGATTGGCTGATTGAGATGGTGATTCGCAAAAATTGAATGTCTGAAAGCATACGAGCATTAAACGGGGGTATGTATGAGGGTAGTGCATCTTATAATCCTCATAAGCTTAGTGGAATAACCTCATGTAGAAGAGGATGGGAGTTAGATGACATAACACGAAAGTAAAATGTGAGACAGAGCTGCAAACGTCAAAAATAGAGGTGATAAATGATAAATTACATATACTATATAAGCTTCCGACTGGGGACGTTCGAAACGCGCCGCTACAGATTCACATTGCAGTAAGATGCACTGTATCTAACCGCTTCAAATTTGAAGCAGTTGCAGTGCCATAGACTGCGCAAGCGTAATCTATGCGTGATAATATCAACGCTTTGTAGATACTGATTAGGGCGATGCGATCCGCACTCAGAAAGTATTTGAGAGAACACAACACATTTAAAGTTTTTTCACAACGTTTTCTAAGATAAAGAATATGGGGCAGAAAAGTGAGTTTGTTAAAAATTACGCCTAAATATCTTTTTTCCGACACAATAAATATATTAACGTTATGAATAGAAATAACAGGATCATTGCGTAATCTGCGTAATCGACAAAAATGTATGCAAGAACTTTTAGTGGGTGAAAGTGTGAGACCATTTTGCTCACACCGTTTTGAAATCCTGTTGACGGCCAGCTGGAGTTGACGCTCAACAACGTGCATATCAGAGCCAGAACATGAAACATTTAGATCGTCAACATAAAGTGAGCCAAATACATGAAGTTTTAGTATGTTCAAAATGAGCGAAACATGAGTAATAAAATGTATGACATTTAGAGCACTGACTTGAGGAACGCCTTCGGCCTGAATGAAGAGGTCTGAAATCATTACATGTAGAAAAACTTCTTAATTAAATATATAAATTATGTACTTTGAACAGGATTTTACTGTCCTTCCAAGTTTAATATACCTAGGCAAGCTCAAGTTCTTGTACATCAAGGAAACTATTTAGATAGAACTATACTGATCAATTTAGGAAGCTTCATGTTCAGTTTAACTGCATAGAAATAAATGTGATCAAACTATTCAAAACATTGAGAAAAAAATGTCTAAATTGAAAAAAGAAATTGTAAAATTTTCTAACAATGGAACTGCAACATTTTGTAAAAAAAAATTTGCAGAGTTCAAAATTGACGTATTGATAGCCATTTTTTTAAACTGAATAACTGTATGTTTAATAAATAGTTCTGTAATAAATATCTCTTAAGGCCTGGTTTCTTAGGACAAGACGCCGTCAGCTGGAAATCAGCGCTAACCTCTGATTGGTCCATTTGTAAGTTTGATAGTATACGTCATCGAACGCTCATCTTGAACTACAATTGCCGTCAAACTCAACTGCAGTTGGATTACAACGTGACGTTAACCACAGAAGCAATGGCGGACAACATCCAACAGCACATTGAAATCAGTCAAGATTTTGATTTTGACATTAAACATAGCTTCTTCATTAAACATAGCACTCTTCATTTAACTCAGCTGTAATGTGTTTTTTCTTGGACAAAGTCATTATTTGTTCTCTAAAACACTGGTCGACAATAACAAAATCAATACAAATTCAAAATAAATATTTGTTTACGTTATTAACGCATGCGCAATGAGAGATAATGTCTGCGTTGGACCGAATGCTCACGCTGAGCTAACAAAAAAGTATTTTTTTGGCGTCAGCTCTACGTCAACTTTCCGCTGACGCCCAGATAAGGCGTTAGTTCTAAGAAACCAGGTCTTGAGCTAACAAACCAGTATTCTGTTGGCGTCAACGGGACGTTGACGTCCCGCTGACGCTCAGATAAGGCGTTTGTCCTAAGAAACCAGACCTTTAGTTCACACCTTTAATAATCAACAGTGTATATGTATGCAATATTATATAGATCTAAACATTTCTAGTGACGTATTCTTTATATTCAAACGTAAGAGATAATCGAAATTATATTTAATAAATAATAAGTTGTTAATTAATGAAATAAGGTGTAAACGCAAAGAAAGTAAATTTTTTTAGAACATATTTTGCCATAAACATTCCTCTCTTCCAGTATACTGAATAATTGCTTGCATCCGTCAGAAAATAATGCGAAATTTTTTTATTTATTATTTATTTACCAAAAAAAAAGATCGAAAATTGTTTTTGGTACAAGAATTCAATGTATATTTTTAAATATTCTTAGCATAAATTATTTGATGTAAAAATAAAGTGCATATTTTTAAATAATAAAAACACATATTCTTTGTGTTTCCGTTGATATGAATCAATAAAAAAGATTTTTTAGAGTAAAAGTAGAGAAATAAGATTTTTATATAAATCAAACTACAAATTCTGACTGTTATTTTATTTCAATTCATCAGTAATCACGTGTACGTTTTGGAATGGTTGCAGAATTTTATTTGACTTAACCGAAAATATACGACCAAATAAAGATCATTTCTACCTCAACAAGATTATCTTCACACACTTTCACCGACTTTTTTGATGAGTATATTAACAATGGTTTTGAAAAAAACGTTATTATAAATATAAACGTTATACATTTCCGCGTCAAATAAAAAATATTTAGTTGTACCAATTGATTAACAAAGTTAGAATGTTTTAAAATAATGGGGGCAAACAAAAGCTGAAGTTAAAGGTTTCAAATAAATAAATTAAATAAAAATAAAATTAAATATAAAAATAGTATATAAAAATAGATTGGTATGAAAATTAAAATAAATGAGTAAATAAAATTTAAATTAATGAAATTATTTTTTTTAAAATTTATATTAGCATACATAAGGATGAATACAAAACCTCATAAAATGCTTTAATTCAGCAAATTATTTCGATTAATTATTGGTTTCTTGAATAACTATAAATAATTATGTTTAAATACATCATACATTTGCGATATATTCGTATTTAACTGTAATAAAAATTTGTTACATGCGAGTGTTTTCTTACTTGTAATAAAGTAACTTACAAGTATCACTTGTATAGTCAAGATTATGCAAATAAATGGAAACGATGCAATAAAATTTCAGAAATTTAATATATAATATATATTATGCAGTCAAGCCACAAAAATAATCGTAAAACAGGAACAAACGTTTAAAACGAGTGCAATAACATTAATTGGTATTACATCTATTGCAGCATCAATATCACGGAATATGTTTGTTTTTTTAAAAAATAGTACAAGTATGAAAGCCTGTGCAAGGGCTTGGAAAAATATTCCGATTTTGAACTATCCCTTTGAACTTTTGCAAATACAAAACTTAATAAGTATTTTTAGAATTGCATAGTCTTTTGCATAATTATACACCTAAATTTTTTACATTTTAATGGAAGTAAGAAAAATACATTTTGACTTATTTCTATATCACAACAAAAATTTTAGAACTGCTCAAAAGGTATAATGATTTCTAAGATTAATTTATTTCAGACTATAAAAATGCATTAAATTATAATCCCTTTTGCTGCGATCTCATTATTATTTACTTTCCATTATAGGATTGAACAGGAACGTAACTTTTGAAAAATATATACATTTTAATAAACAAATATTAACGGAATTCGGCTGTAAAATTGTTTTCACCTTTATAGAAATATAACGACACGATGAAAAACGAACATAAATGCTCTGACTAAAAGTTCGTGTTAAATTTTTAAAAACTAATATTTTCTTTAATCTTTTAACAGTTCTCAAATGCTAGATATAACAGTGTTATTATCTTTAAAATACAATAGTTTAAAGTAATTTCTATTTTAAAGCTGTTATTCATTATTCCTAAAATATTCGGTAAAAATATGCAAACTTTGAATTTTACTCAAGAAAAAACGATTGTGAGGTGCTCGAAAACAATCATATTACATTTTCTAACTTTCAGAAAACACTTTTCTTTAAAAAAATAATAAACAAATGAACAACAAATTGACGAATTACCAAATGAATAACAAATAAAAATATATAAATTCAAAATATATAAATAGGAAATAACAGTCGACATGCTTCAAACCCTCAAAAACAGGTACCCATTTTCAAGACTTGCCAGGCATGAATGATAAGAAACAAAAGTAATTTGATATATGAAACATAAGAGGCCAATGAAAATTATTGGCGATAAACAAAAACTAGAAAAACTACAGTAGCCAAGAGAAGAAGGAAGAAAAAAAAAAGAATCTTCATTTTTTTTCTCTCTTAGTTACAGTGGTTTTTCTAGTTTCGGTTTCTCTCATTCCATTTTTTGTTGACAACTTTATGTTTTATATTTCAAATAACTTTTCATTCACGTCTGGCAAATCTTGAAAACGGACGCCTGTTTCTGAGCGCTTAAAGCATGTCGACTGTTATTTCCTATTTATACATTTTTCAAACGAATGATGTTTTTAATCTGGTAATATCTCACCATGTCAGTATCTTAGGATTATTTATTAAATAATACAAATTATATAATACTGAGTTGAATAAAATCTTATCTTTAGAAAATGCCAGTCTAAAACTGTCGGGACTTAAAGAGCATTGCGTAAGGCCATGAATACTCTTTTGAGCAGCTGAAAAAAAGAACTTGAATAATAAAATTATGGCAACACATAAGGCAATAAATACTTTCAAGTGCAGATTTCTAAATCTCTAATAATCAGACAATACTTTTCGTTACTCTAGCAAATACAATTGGTCAATGTGAGAGAAAATTTATTTTATTCCAAAATCAGTAAAAGTTTATATAAGATAGAAAGAGGCTAATTGTTACATCTGAATTATAAGGGAAGTTCAGCTAGGCTAATTTGGGGGGAAATTTCAAGTTTCCAGCTGTGTATTTAAAAAATGTGGCTATTTGATATATAAATTCAAAGAGCACTTTAAAGCCTGAAAATACTAGAATGAGTTAAATTGTTTTTGATGAACATTTTGAAAAAGGTTGCATATGGATTTTTCAATATTATATTAATTGTATATCGAATTTTCAATATTTATTATTACATAAGGTTTATATTTAAAAATAAAAACTGATGTAAGAACACTTTAAGAGTTATTAGTACAGATTTAACAGTAATTCAAAAGAGTTTAGGTGCCAAAAGTTTCCCTTTTTATGTACTTTAAACTATGATGATGTACTTTACCTCACTGCTTTGCACTTTATTTACGTTTTAACTGTGAACGTCGTTCGGTTAAAAAATCTGTTGACGTCGATAGTTGTTTGCCTCACGAAAGAAATGCGTTAAGAAAAAAAAAACGAAGTAAGGCCTTCTAAAAATAAAATATCATAAAACTTTTTTAACACCGATCATTTTCATTTTTACAGTACATTTGGAACAAAATTATCATTGTATAATTTAAAAAAAGATAGCCTGAATAACTTTTGTTCTAAATGATGGGATTATCAGTTTCTAAATACCAATTTTCATGGTTGACTTTTCAAATAGGCTGATTACCTAATACCAGAAATAAAGTTTAAAAATATTATTCTTTTCAATTTTATGACTCAGATTTTATACGATCGATTGAGTTCGAATTTTGTATGTCAATTCAAAATGCCTAGCTAAAAATGACGTAAAATTTTTTATACCTTATAATTAAAGTTTTTTTTTAGTCTTATTGAATAAAATAATAAAAACTATTGAACGATTGTTAAACGTTATTTTCTATGTCAAATTTTCTTTCGCTATACTAATTTTATAATTGTGAGCAAAAACATTTGCGTTCATTTTGTTAAAAGTTTATCAGATATAGTGAAATATCTCTGAAATTTGGTAACCTTTATGCTAATAGAATTTTTTGAGTAAATTTCTTTATGCATTGCTTGTTTCTTTGCTCTTGACTAAACAATTAAAACCATATTTTCCAGATTGCAGCTACTTCCTTTTATTTTATAACTCTATAAACCAAATCAGCCGATGCGTCTGAATATTCAGCGAAAGTTTATGCAACTGATTTCTTATTGTCACTTCAACAATTAGCACCAAATAATTATATTTGAGTCAACTATTGAAACAGTACACATTTTCGCTTTGTGCATAAAAACAAATTTAAAAACCAAATGATCACATAGAACCACTTTTGATCTAATAATCAGATTGCTAAGTACTTGGACTCAATTTTAATGGTTTGAGGACCTCGTAGATATGGTAATTAATTAGAGCAGGCAATATTTAGAGATACGAAATCAGACACAAAAGCGTACTTCCTCGGAATTTTTTTCGATGGATTTAGGTTCGTGACCCTCAATCCACGTGAAGTAGCTGCTGTTGTTGATTTACGGCACACTAGTGCTGCACAATGGGCTATTGGCGACGGTCTGGGAAACATCCTTGAGGGTGATCCGAAGACATGACAGCACAATTTTGAACCTCTGTAGAGGGGATGACATCCCTGCTTCGGTCGCTCGACGACCTGCACGCGAAGTCGAGCACTTTAAGGTAGAACAGTTTAGCGAGGACCAATACCGCACACCCTCGGTCCCTAAGCGGACTGATCCAAGTGGTCACACTCCCCCCGCACACTGACCGCAGCTAGTGATGCTTGACTTCGGTGATCTGTTGGGAAACGTGTCTTAACGATCAGTCCACTGCGGGACGTGAAGTAGCTTCAATTTAGAAAATTGGGTCCCAATTGTTTAGGCAGTAATGCAACGGAGAGTTTAAATCCTTAATGCTAATTTCACTTTTATCGTATTACGTAACTTTCGAAAACTTTTCGCACACAAATATTAAATCATTTACCTCGTTATAAAGATATTTTCATGTGAAAAATAATTTCGAGCAATAAGTATTTTTTATTAGTTTATTTAACAATACTCGAAAAAATTTGAATTGCAAGATCTACACAATTTTGAAACATATCATTTTAAATAACAAAATATAAAATTAGCTAGAAATCATTCGAATAGTTTCAGACCAAAGTCCTTCAAAAAAAGAATTTCAAAGTAGTCGTTTATTTTAAATTTGATTTCTTGAGAACTATTCGATCTATTTTGTTCATTCGGTCATTTAAAATTCCATACGTTAAGACAGTGAAAAAATTTGAAGATCTTACAGTTCAAACATTCTTCTACCGTTACTAAATAAAATAATTAATAAGATTGAGTCAGTAAAAATCTAATTACTAGATTAAATGACATTTAGAATGCTCCTTTTTCATGCAATGTCTGGGAAAAATCTGTTGATTAGAACAAAAGTTATCCAAGGTAATGTTTTCTTCTTTTTGGTTCCCTGTACACACTAAATATTTGTTTTTATTGCTAGCAAATAGAATCTTTTAAATCCAAACTCAATTATAAATAATTGTTTCTTACAGTTTTCAAAGTGAAAAAACCATTAAAAATTGTAAAGACAGGTGGATGAAGTAGATATGTTATACTATTTTTAAAAATATAAATAGATTACTTGCTGTTAGGAACAAACCAAGTTAATTTTGAGGCTGATGGAAATATGTGTTTTTTATGCTTTATTAAACTGAAAGCATTTTAGAAATCTTATTAAGTTTTCAAAACTATAACTGAGCTATATATAGACAGGAAAAACTATTAAATAAATCATATCAAAACTTTTTTCTTTTTATAAATCAGATTTATCCACTTAATCCATTTAAATATTTAAAAAATAATAAATTAAAGACATTAAAACTTTTTTTAAGTATCTTAATTGCATAGATGTAAAATATTTAAGTACTTGCAGAAGTTGAAATTATTTAAAGTCAACGTGTTTTCCAATTTGGAAAACAAGCAGGAAACAAGCCCAGAAAAATTATGACAGTGCTGGAATGTGATTTTACAACAAAAGTTTTTAAATGTAAAAAAGAGATTCTTTTACTATTAAGTACCACAACATTCTGCCTCACATATTGTACCACATATTGCTAATTTTTTTTCGTTAGGTTTCAAATTACTTTATAAAAATGCTAAATGCAAATGAACTTAATTTGTTTAGTTTCAAAAATGCAATCGCGCTTAAAGCTTTAAGAAACTGTTCATTTCACACAATTTCGCATTTGAGCAAATTTTAAAAACAAAGAGTCTTTACCGTGTAGCATATTTCTTATTATCTTTTGTAAATTGCATAGATAAACTCGCGAATCCTCCTTACGAATAAATATTGCATAGTATCTTATAACCAAATGATTTCTTAAATAGTTCCATCATTTTAAAGATCTTTATAGGCTCAGTAAGTGCATATATATTTTACCATTAAAATGTTATCCGAATTCTTTCATTTCGAAGTTTATTATTCATTATTTTCCTATTAACTCAATACAGGCTACCGTAGGAGAAAAGGAAAATTTGAAAAAAATAATTTGTAGAAATAAAAAAAAGTAAAAACCTTTTTTAATTGATAAAAGTATACATATACTGCAAGCCATTTATATGTAACTTACTATCAAAAACTGTCTAAATTCTTAAAGATGACACAGAAAATAAGTATCTCTGACCCAGCATTTATATTCTAATAGACTGTTGTGGAAGCTCAGAAAAGCTTAATGTAGCTCATCTTTCTGATACTTTCTTAAAGAAGTAAATAAACACATGGTGTTATGGAAACATAGATGACATTCTGTATATACGGACTTCCTTCAATATAAATTGTACATTATTTGTGCAAATTATGCCGATCCATGATGTTTCATTTCTTTGTATAACCCAGTACAACCCCAAATAGTCAATTTAAAAATGCCATAAATATTTACAAGTTTAGATTAAAATCAGCGTTCCTTATAATAAATGAATCAACTTAAATAATTGTTTTCTAAATTATTCGTCTGTCTAAATTATACACGCACTTTCACAAATAAAAATCTTCTACATCAAACATTTCTAGATTTTCATGAAATGCAAATGTATGAACTGTAGTTCGGGGTACGTTTTTACGAATTTAGACAGTTTGCGACATTATGAAAACATCAATGCAACTTTCCTCAATAAAGTATTTTTTTCCTATTTTTTATTTCTTCAAATTAAGTTATTTCAAAACTTTCCGTTTTGCTCTGTCATCCTGTATCTATGACGTTGAAAAGTAGCTTTAGTTATAAAAGAGAAAGCTGTTTTGGTTTCAGAGAGATTAGTGATACCAAATAATATTTTTCCCTGAGGGAAAAGTGTACTTTAAAAAATATTGCTTTATAAAGGCATAAAATTGCTTAAAGGTATAATTTTTCATCATACTGAACACATTAAGAATGAAAAACTATAAATTATGCACAGGTTTAATGTTATAATAGAGGGTATTGTCAGAAGAGAATAATAAATACGCAGAAAAATCTCTCCCGTAGTTTTTTCTAGGAAAAAGCATAATAACTACTATGACATTAAAAAAAAATGGTTTTAAACATAAAAATCTAATATTGTCAGTAGAACAGTTTTGTATTCAAAATTCATCACAAATAATACACAGCTTTGACTAGCAATCAATTATTATTTGCATCATCTTTGAAAGAATGTCCTACGGTTGGGATTCTCCTGTCGTCTACTTTTTAAAGTTCTATTTTGTACCTTTTCCATCTAGAATGTTCTTTAGGCTTTCAGCACGATGGTGCTGATAAACAACTGTTTTAGCACATCACAGATGATACGCAGCTAACGCAGTAGTTTTTGTTACTTTCATAAAAAAGGGTCATATGAACTTGGTAACACCATACATGTAATAGAGTGGAAAAAAGTTGCTAAACATGACTAGGTTTGTAAGTTGATTTTTCTTTGTCTGCTTGGGAAGTAGAAATGTAAGAAATTCCGATTATTGTGGAGGAACTATTTTGAAACTCCACTGGAAAATGTATGCTATTGCAGAATATTGAATTGAACTTCTGACTCGAAAATGTTTAAACTTCAATGCAAACTTAAAAAATGAGCATGCCAGTGATTATTTAGGAATTCTTTGAAAAATTAAAAAATGAACAGTCATAGATGTCAAAAATCTGCAGCGAAAAGCTCTTCCATATCATTTGAAATCGTATTATGCATAGATTTCACAAGTTTTATTTTTCAATGGTTAAAACGCAAATATTAATATTCTTGACACACGCGTCAACAATTATATATATATATATATTTATAGAGTTAATAATGGGCCAACGGCGGTCTCTACGATTGAGCATTCCACGTTGACGGTTTAGTTAGTTCTTGAATGTGATGAGGTCACAATCACATTCCTGAGGTCAGTTTTTTTTTCTTTAAAATGATTACAAACGTTACAACAAACCAACGATGTGCTGGGATGGACTTTGTGAAGGCAGCAATAGAAGAGAAGAGAAAATGTTTTCGTTTTTTTTTTCAATTCTCTTCGTACATTTTACGAACAAAATATAAAGATTATAGAAACTTGAAACACAACACAGGATGGGCTGGTCACGTGATGGAAGAAGAGCAAGAAGAAAAAAAAGATAAGGTTGGCTTATTGATATCCAAGAGGCAATTTTCAACAGAAATGTTAAGAGCGATGGGATCTTTATAAAGAAAGTTGCTCCAGCTGCTCCAGGGCATCCTTTCACTTCCTAAAAAAAGGAAGTCGAAATCGATACGCAGGAATTTGTTGATTAGATGTCAGATGAAGGTGAGAAGGCAACTTACAAAATATCTCTATGCACCATAGTTTGCCCTCTATATGGGGAGGGATAATCTCTGTCGTGAGGATGATGCGGTTGATGTCGCATGTCCCGCGGGTCCGTTATCTCCCGCATCTCCCTCATCTCTGAAGCTCCGTACCTCCCTCCGTAATCCATGGGAGATCCTTCCATTCTCATCTTCATCTGAGGATCCACGTCTTCCATGTAGTAATCGTGCTGCGACCTTTCTCGTTCACGCTCACGGTCGCGCTCACGCTCTCGATCGCGATCCCTCACAACTCCGCGCTCCCACGCGGCACGATCACTGTACTCTTGGTCACTGAAGTCCATCATCATGGAGGAGGGTGGTGCTCGGTGTGGCTGCGAGTGGTGCGTTTGCGGGTAGCGGTCTGGAAGGGGGTGCATGTCCCGCTCAGATGGGCCCCCTCCTTGTGGTCCGTAACCCCTGTCTCCACTTATGGGAGGCAGCTCTCTTCTAAGTGTTGTATCTCTCATCATTCTATAATCACTTTGTGGATCTACTTCCATACTGGGAGACAGAGGCTGAAAATAAAACAAAAGTATATTAGAATATAAACTGCAAAACAGCTTTGCCAAGATTCTGAACAAGCATGTTTTCTTTATTGGTTTGGACGTCAAAAATCAAATTTTCTAAGCTAGTAATGATTTTCGACACCTTTTTTTTTGTTGTCTTCTTTAGTGTACCATAAGCAAGATTTGCATAAATAAATTACTAGATTTAAAAAAAAAAAACTTTTTTTTAAAACTATGACACACATAATAAAATATACACGGATAAAAAAAACAACATATTTTCAATGATAAAAGTTCATTGTATAACGGTTCGTTTTTTTTTTAAACTCTTTTCCATAAATCAATTAGAATGTTGTTGTACATGAGACACAGTAACATTATCAGAGACGAAACGAAAAAATAATTTTAAACTTTTTATTTTTTGGATTTAGGGATTTTTTTAAAGAAATTTATTGAAATTTATGATTCATATGTTATTGTTTTAAATGTACCATAAGTTTGAATTTAGGAAAAAATTTTCCTTTTTTCTTTTATGAAATTGAAGCGTTTAGAAGATTTAATAAAAAATGTGAAAATAAAAATTTTTAAAATCTCAGTGGGGGGGGGTGCCCCATAAATTAAATTTTTTTGCAAAGCATTTGAATTGAAACCATGAAAATACACTCTAAAATTCTTACTGTCTAAAATAAAAGTTCCAATTTCTGACACAAATATATCAGAAAGATATAAACCAATTGTTAATTTGCTGTTGTTGATACTAAATGCATTTTCCCGTTTTTCGTGCAGCGTCCGAAAAGTAAATTATCACTAAATCGGCATTTATAATTAATACAAAATCATGCACAAAACTAAAAGGCACATACAGACACATTAAATGAAGATAAAATAATTTGAACTTATCAGTCTCAGTATTTTATGCTATTAGATTAATTGCAATAAGTTTTTAGAAGTTTATCTCATCATAAACAAGGATTAACTCTATTTAATATACAGGGTTATTCATAATTCCCTCCGGGTTTTTGAAGCATAATAGTAAAAAAAAGAAGACGAATATGTCAAAAAAGAACATATGAAATTATTCCGAAAGTATTCAAGTTTTAATTTAAGCAGTTGCCGGTAGATGACAGTAACATGTACCACTGAAGCCAGTTGTAGTAAAGAAAAATGGCGTTTACAGGCGGAAGGAATTATGAATAACCCTGTATTATTTAGCAACTATATTGCTCAAGGGAAATTTATAAATTGTTGAAATTAACTGCAATCAAACAATTCTCTTTGGTTCTTTTCCTTTAGAGGAGGTGAGAGATGAACCCCTTAACACCACAGATGTTAGGTACCAATATTAAATTCCGTTATCGGTATATTTGTTACAAATACATTTTTTTCAATTTTGCTTACTAGTATCTAACGTATTTTTATATGTAATTCAATTTCCATTTATTTTAAATTATTTAGTTTTATGGAAACAAGTTTCAAAAACGTATTATCAATAAAATAAACTTGTGGTTTCACATAACTTTAGGAATACTAATTTGGAGACGTAGTCCTCCACGTTGAAATTCATCCCTGAGCTTACCTGATACAACAAATGAACAATAATTAAACAATTAGAAATGAACTATAAAGTTCTTTTTTTTATTGAATAGAGCCATAATATAGCAAATGTCACTGACATTGTCTTTCAGATGTCAGAGAAAGAAGAATGAAATATAATTTATAACAATGGTGAATGGTAAACTAATGAGAAATATTCAGTGTTCATTCAAGAGAGACGTTTTAAAAAAAATTGGAAATTTGTGAGCTATTATGAGGATTAAGGAATAAAATTCCACCATTCATCTGAAGACAAAATTTCAACATTCTAACATAAATGATTCAGAAGATATAAGAGGGTAACAGACACCTGCAGAAACTCCTCCTTTTATCATCATAGATGAACTTTCATGGGTGATTTACAATTGCAAATGTATACAAATATTCAATTTTACTTAAAAAAAACTTCAAACTAATACTTGAATATTAATTAAATTTTAAACACTATCTCATTACCTTCAGATAAATATTTACATACATTAAATTCCTGCTTAATAACTTGAATGGAATAGGTAAGATAATCTTATTACATAATAGATAATCCAATTATGTGTAATTTACAATACAAAAACTTAAAATATTCAATTTTTCTTTCTATAAACTTCAAATTAATTCTTGTATATTAATTAGTTTTAAAGAGCCTATCTAATTACATTCAGATAAATGTTTATATACATTTAATTCTTGGACAAAGACCTGAATAGAATAGGTAAGATATTACTATTATGGGTGGTTTACAAAGAAGAAACAGGAATTATTCGATTTTTTTTTCTATAAACTTTAAACTAATCCTTAAATATTAATTGGTTTTTAAGTAAAATATCTAATCGCGTTCTAATAAATATTTACATATATTAAATTCAGTCTCAATGGCTGAAATAGATTAGGTTGTTAAATTGACATAAATGTTAAAGTGCTCCTTTTTTTCTCTCATGATTCAAAAATGTAAATTCCTTGTATCTTACCTCATCTAGATGCCTTTGTCTCCTTTCGTTATCTGATCTGTAATTCATTCCTGGAGGGGTTGTATTGTGTCTCAGAAGTCCAGCTCCACCTCTGGGTTCTTCTAATCTAGGGGAAGGGGATGGAATGGGTCTTGAAACAATAGGGGGTGGTGTTTTTACAGGGGGATGCGTTGCTTTCCAGTATGCTTCCAGAAATTCAGCCAGATGTTCACAGGCTTCTTCTAATTGGTTCTCATCTAATATCACATCAAACATTTCCTGAAAATGCCATTTAAAAAGGGTTGATTATTACACAGAAACAGAAGATATCAATAGAAATACTTTGGTACAAAAATTATTCTTAAAGTAAAGTTTCCTGAAAATAGCGTTTAAAATTTAACGAAGCAGCGGGAAGTATATGTTCACTTTTCTATAGAATATTTAGTATCTTTTAATGTCTTTCTCATTTTCCTAACTGTTTTAGACAAATAAGTGAAGAAATACGTTAATTATCTATAAAAACTTTATTTAAGTTCAATTTTTGCTTAAGTTTGTTAAATCAACCATTGCATTGTCTGAAATTGTGCTCAAAAAATAAAAAAGTTAACTTGAATTCTATCTTATTTTAAAATGTAATGAATTTTTTTTGCAGAATATTTGGATGAAAATTTCAAGTCAAAACCATAATTAACTGACTCCAGTTCACAAAGGAATACAATAAGTTTATTGTAATTAACAACACAAACATTCAAAAAAAATTTTTTTGTTTCTTATTTAGTCTTTTCTTTTAGTTGAATTCACTGGTAGCATAGAATTTTGAAAATACTTTGTTAATTGATGATCTTAACAAAAATATTCATATACAAAGTAACTGAATGAGATTAGTGGAACTTATACAGGGATGCCAAAATTCTACTCGTTTTGTAAGAAGTTATTCTAATGGTAGTTAAGTTAATGTTTTAATGTATTATTTTTTATACATTTAAACATATTTTCCAAGCCACTACGCATAAATTATTTAAAAGTTCATATGCAACGCCATTTTTGTTCCAGTTTTATTGCGTTTAAAATGTTGGCAGGCTTGCTTTTATATATATATATATATATATATATATATATATATATATATATATATATATATATATATATATATATATATATATATATATATATATATATATATATATATATATATATATATATATATAAAGAATTTTTAAAATTCAATTGTGACATTGAAATCAGCTAAAAAATTGAACAAACGTCACCCAGGAAATCTTTTAAAACACGCACATTTTGCATAAAATAGTACAATATGCTTATTATTTTACTTTGTAAAGTCCCCGTTGAGCGGACCTTTAAGTACTTATAGATCTTTAAGAAAAAAATTAGAAGACTCTTAAATACAATTTTTTGAATTAAGAAATATTTAGTGATTTTAAGAATCTTTAATCTAGTATTATGACATCAAAAGAATACAACTAAATAAAAAATTTTATAACTATAAAGGAATCTTTATTTGAAAATTTTGTCTATTTTTGAATTTGTGCCTTAAGGTACATTTATTATCCATTTAAAATAACGCTGTTTGAAAATATATTTACGAAACACATTAAGCCTAACTCTAAAAAGAAGATTTATTTTTTCACAGACAAATTATTTCATACTATTTTTACCAAACAATAACAAAGTATAATCTATTTTGTTTAATGAAACTTTATTTACATTTAATGCAGTATAGAAACTTTTCATTGAATGTATGTATATATATATATAAAATTTTCCATGGGCGAGGTTACACATTACTACTGCACCACAAAAAGAGAACATTCTAAAAATAGAAAACGTTAAAGGGAAAAAAAAGGAGCGAGGACAGAAAAGAGAATGTCCCTAGCGTGATGGTCCCTTGCCATGAATGTCCCTAGCGTGCCAGTAATGGTCAAACAAGGAGGTGTCAGTTGTTGTTTGGCAATGAAGGTGGTTTGCGTCCAGTAAAGTAAATGTAAATCGCAAATTTGTTTGTAAGAAATAAAGATTATTTGGGAAAGTGATATCAAATCTGATATCAAAAAGTGATCTGGATTGGGAAGTGAGTGAGTGTTTCAGGCAAAAACTTTACAAGTAACGTTACACAAGTATTAAGTTATATCAGATAATTTTAAATATGTTATGCGTTAATCTTAACTTAATAAATTGAATATAATATATTGAATAATATAAGCAGTATATAAGTATCCAGTAACTAATTAACCAATCAATTAGTAAATATTATGTACATTATGCAATTGACTTGTATGTAAATATCCAGCAACTAATATGCAGTATGAACATACAGAAATATGTTATTGAAAAATACATACTGGAACACATTGAGACAGTTTGTCTGCGGCAACCATTTGTACATTAAGATTCCTGCTTTGGGATTTTCCTCTTGATTTTATCAACCTTTGTAACACCTAGATAAGAAAAGACCACTTCGTTATTGGATTTACAAATGAGTTATTACTTGATATCTAAATCTGAATTTTGCGATAGTACTTAATGTCATTAATTTATAAACAAATCCAATACCAAATTAGCTTACAAAAAACCTCACTTTGTAGATGTACGGAATTCTATAGGTAACGATGTGAAACGTTAACTTTCAGACAAATAGGCATCTTACCTTTTAGAGAAGATACTTTCACTACTTAAGTTTTTCCATAAATAAATAAAAAGATCAATGAATTTCATAAAAGTACGATAAATAAGTAGATGATAGTAGTAAGTAAGGTAACCTTAATAACTTGTAACACTCTTTTTGTAAAGAGTGTTACAAGTTATACGTCTCAAGTTCAGTGATTTCCATACTCCAATGCCCTAGTTTGATCAAGTATCTACCTTGAAACACTTATTCTACTTATAAACAGTATTACCTTTAGATAAATAAGCACTATCTTGAAGAGAAAATTTAATAATGCTTCAAAATATAAGTGAATAAGAAAGAAAGTACCTTTGGGGAAGATATTTTGACGTAAACAACTATGGGTGCGAGGGATGTCTTCAGTAGTTGAGAAGGGTGATTAATGGTATCGCAGTCTAGAACAACTAATTGAAGAGTTCGCGCAAGCTCAAATATCCTCTCGATTTCCGCTGTCACTTCAGCTGAAAACACAATTTATTTTTTAGATTTATTTTATCAAGAAGAAAGAAAAAAAAACGAAAACACTGATTATTGATGTGAAATAAAATTCTTGTCATGTCTAAATTTTGATTGGCCATGATGGTTCAGGTAACACTGAAGGCTACGCGCAACTGGCAAAGAGTATCTCATAATGGTATTCAGTAAATGTGTAGTTGTAGGAATTTATACCCACGATAATTTTTTACTCCATAATTTTGCTTCAGTGCAATACACACTACTATCAAGGTAAAGAGCGTTCTGTTATGACTTTCTGTAAATGAGTATTTGTTGGAATTTGAATCTGTGATAATTATTTGCTCCATAATTTTGCTCGAGCACAATACACACTACTGTCAAGGTAAAGGTGTTTCTTAATCGCGTTCTTTAAATGAGTATTTGCAGAAATTTAAACCTGCGATAATGTATAACTCCGTAATTTTGCTCGAGTTTAATACACACGATTGTCAAGATAAAGGTGTTCTGCAAATGAGTGTTTGTAGGAATTAAAACCTGCGATTATTTTTAGCTCCATAATTTTATTAGAGTTCATTAAGTGGGCCAATTTTCTCTGTAGCCTCTTAAAAGACTTATTTACTGAAAAACAATTTTAGTGATTATTTATTATTTAATTTATTAAAAAGCGAAAATAATCAGTCGTAAGAGATTAAAATGTAATTTCAAATTTCAAAAAAATACGTAATTTTAAAGGACTAAATTTAGTTTTGAACGAAATATAGATAGTTTTATTAGATTTATACTTGAAAAAGATTATGAGTAAAGAACGATGAATTTATAGAGCAGCAGTTTTAGAAGTTTCAATCATTTTAAAAACAGATGAATAAATAAGCATTTGTGAGGGTGAGGTAAAAAAAATAATAACTTACCTAAACATGATGACCGACTGTTTGCTCTTTCCATGATTGCTCTTTTACTTGGATTGTTCAAAAGCGATCTTTTAGCCAATGATATGTCAGCCGTAACTCTCGTGATAATGATCCTAAAGGATAAAAATTACTGTATTGAACACTGAAACAAGAAAAGAACCACACAAGCCAATCTACCAATCTAGTACAAACTGATAGGATGGAAAATAATCCGTGAATTTGTTAATATTAATAAAGTTACAGAGTGTTTCAATTCACCATAATAATCCCAAATACAGAGATTTCCAAAAACATATTCAAGGTTAACGTTCACGAAATTCAAAATAGCTCAAATTTAAGTCGTATATCAACTAAATTGTATATATTAGTAAAATTATCCGTCATTTTACTATTGAATAAAAGAAATAACACTTAAATAAAGGTCCTGTTCCGAGAGTTTGAAATTATTAATTTTTGAAACTGATAATTATAATTATGTCAAAACAAAATTCATAATTTCTTTGAAAGTTTGGTTAACTTTTATGAAATTATTTAATCAAAATGCCATCAGAAGCGAAAATGGCAAAATTTATATTAAAAAAAAAAAAAACACCATTGCTTCTCGTCAACTTTTTAATTCAAAATAAAATGACCAAATTCTAGAATAACGAATTATGTTTCTCTGATAACTATTCTCAACTTTTATAAGAGTTTTTTCTCGAAAATTATAAGTCAGCTTATTTTGTTCATTTTCAGCTAATCTTTACACTAAAAAAATTCTGAACTAGAATAGATACCACTCCAGGCCTGCGAATTGAACTGTTTGACCTGAAACTTATTATTTTAAGAGTTTTATTGATTAAATGATTATTGAAAAAAATTTGATTATTGACATTAAATATTATCAAAATAATTATGGTAGTCCTTCCTTGATCAATATGCTCACAGTTGCTAAAAAAATTTTATTAATATGTTTGGAGTTCCACCAAAAGATGCTCGATCATTTAGGGGACCATAGTAAAAAATTGGTAACTGCTAACATATAGTACATATACAGTGTGCATAGCAAATTTTTCCACAAAAAATAAGCACCTTTTATATGCTTTTTAAGCACTCAAAAATATTTTTAAGCACTTTAAAAAAAGATCACAATTAGGATATGGACACTAATAATTTTTTTCCCTTCATGCTGTTGAAAGTTCGTCACATAGAAGTGAACAAAATGCAAAATAATTTTCATGTAATTAATTTAACTATTATTTAAAAAGGTTATCAAGTGTATTTTTCAAATTTAAATAAATGTTATTCAAAACACATAAACAAGATCACTACTATTGATCATATCAAATTTATAAAGATATGCAAAGAATTAAGCTAACTAAGAAAACTTGAATAAATTCATATTACAACTGTAGTGAATGGCCTCAAATAGTTCATTAAAAATTGTTACTTGGTTCAGTATTTCTTTAATGAAATGCTTAAAAAAATGAAATAACTTTGATATGTAAATATAATGAGTATTGAAGCGAAGTATTTTTGTTGGAAGTAAATTATTAATCAATCCCTACACTTATAATATTTAACAAATCTGAGGTAATTGTTTTATTTCAATTGTTTTTAAATGAAATCATTAAAAGATGAAATAAAGATTTTTGGAATAACAAACCTGAACATAAGATTTTTTGCTCATTTAAAATAGCGAAAGTCCCTCACTTGATACATTTTTTAAAATCTTACCTATAAATATTATATAGTAATAAAATAATAACCTTAAAGTACTATAGTAACTTAAAATAACTTGAAAGTACTGAAAATTTTAAAAGTAATAATTAGTATGATAAAAATAAATAAATAAAAAAAGCAACAAGTAGAAAAAGTAATAAAGTACAATAGAAGTTCATAAAAATTTTATGCAATTAGTGTTCAGTCCCTTAAGTAAACAACGTTACTAATTAAAATCTCAATTAATTTTTATCTTTATTAATTTAAATGAATGAAAGGGAGATGGAAATTTTGAGATCAAACTTAGTGATTCTTACTACTCTGGGGACCCATATGAATGAACTTAACAATGAGAAAATTTTCTTTTGCTTTTAAGGAAAAAAATTTATTAACTGTAATTTTAATTGGTCCCCGTGATTAGCTGAAATTCAAGAGATTTTTCAGTTCGATTTCAGAGGGGAGAAAAGGAAGCCAGAAATTGAGGATCTCTTGCAAAATGCAGTAGAGTTGCTCATGAGAATACAAGAATCCTTCCCACCGAATCTAGTTCAGTGCACGCACAGGCGGACTCGCAAGTATTTTATCAAACATTTAAAATGATTGGCGCTTTCATACGCTACGGAAAGATGGTATGCCGAAATGGATTGAGCTTGAATGAATTGTGAAAACGTTAAGTAGAACAATGTGAAAACCACGCTTTTTGCGTAATTCGTGGCAAAAATTGATAAGGTAAAGAAAAAATCTCGTTTTGGAAAAGGGAAAATTAAGTACTTTTTGAAAACACCCAATGAAAAAAAGCACCTTTAAAGGCTTTTAAAAACGAAAATAAGCACCTTTAAGTACTTTTTTGAAAACGCTACGCAGCCTGCTATATGATATAGTCTGCATTTCTTTTATTTTATTTTTAAATCTCAACAATTAAATAAAATTCATTTTGAAAATTACAAATTCTGAAAATTATGAAAATGTTCGTTTACTTACCGTCCCTCAAAGCGATGTTTGAGATAATCGAAGAGAGCTTTTTGCATCATATCTGTGACCTCATAGCCTTTCAGAGAAGGTCCCACTAGGACTACGGGTCGCATTGAAGGCACTACGTCATAAGGGGGAATGTTCTCAGACTGAAAAGATATTATAAAATTTATCAGAATATTCATTATTTAGTTTATGCAAGAGCAGGCAGGGTGAACTTCGCGCTTAGCATGATAAAGCTGAAAAAGCACAAATTTTGGCACAAATAATGCCACTTAAACATACCATTTGTTTTCCTCTTACATTATTGCTGGTGGTTCTTACGTAGAGAACCGAAATTATTTCCCGTTTATTTATGTAGCCTTAATTTGTACTTTTTTCACGTTGATTATCGTTAGTCATATTTATTGATTGCAAGTGGAAAACTATTTTGCCATTTTAAATAAGCTGTTTTTATTTATTTTTTGATTATTGATTACTAAGTATGTAAAACTGAGTTTGTGTTTTCATGCCACAGAGAAAGCTTGCGTTGTTAATTGGTTTTCGAATAAAAATATTAAATACATATAAACCACCGACTTTTCATCTGCTTTCTTAAAAATTTTGCGAGAAATTTTTGACATATTTTTTTAAAATTTACTTTTCTCGTAAGTACAAATTGTGTTTTTTCCATTTTGTACCCAAATGCTCAATAAAACGCATTTTTTCTGCCAAACAAATGTCATTTTTATCTTCATATGGCCTATTACGTCTGTCGATAATGTATCAATCATTCAAACAATTCTCCATGTGCAATGATCAACCCACAACCTAAATATCCTTTAATTGTTTTGAGCAGTTTATTTTTATATATAAGTGACGTCAAAGAAAAGTATGCAACTTACTGATCATCCTGTACATCATTTAAAAAAACAGGTATATAAAAAGTTTAGTTGTAATAGCATTCCTTCTTTATGACAAAAAGTTTCTGAAGAAAGTGTAATATGAGCGTAGGTCAGACAGACATGATTATCGATTATTAGACATGATTATCGATTTTTCCAATTATAGCTACAAATTTAATTTAAAACAAATCACGCAGAATAATTGAAGCATGGATCACATATATTGGAATCATTAATTATACTCGGGAACTTTTTTTTCCTTTCCTGTTGCGTGAGATTTTTTAAAGAATTTTGGATATTTTCACATTGCTGATTTCAAACTTGCAATTAGTTTATCTTCTCTCTTTCTCTCTAAATTTGTTCTTTAAATGACATTTTTAGTTCATTTTTCTCGAAATGTTTAAGAGCATTAAGTGTAACAAGGAGTTCTGTAAATAATGCGGCAACTTCTAGGAGAATTGGGTTACATTAGAATTAAAATGGCGTAAGAAACCATAGCTGGAAATGTCATCATTCGTATTAGGGGCGATTCCTCTACTATAACCTGTTTCTCCATGCACTTCTAAACAGGTCATAAAAAGGAAAGCGCCCCTAGCCACGTATGACGACATTTTCGTGTACGGTTTCCTATGCAATTTCAATCCTGATGATGGGCCACAATTCCCTTAAAAATTAGTCACAATATTTACTCGACCCCCTTTTTCTATATAACGCTTCTAGAATTGTACATTTCGACAAAAATATAATAAAAATGTCATTCTGTAAATCAGCATTAGGATGATTCAATATCTGCTTTAGGAACAAAACTAATTTTAGATTTGAAATTCCGGCACAAAAATTAGGTAAGATCAAGTATATTTGTAAAAAGCCGACCAGCCTGTGTAGGGGTCAGGGCTTTGCATCAGAAAGATTCTGGGTTCGAATCCCGGGCAAGGCATGGATATTTTTTCATTCTCTGTACTACTTGTCCTCACTGTGGGAGCAACGTTGACCCACTTAATATGGCGCTCCTGAAAGAGTGGCCAACAAATCTGCCTTTATGCGCCTGAATTGACGAATGTCAACCCAGATTGGCATTGCAAAAAAAAAGTATTTGCAAAAATTCACCAATTTTTTTTCCTCAGTGTTGTAATAATTTTTGAAAAACAAAGTGAAATCTAAATAATTTTCACATTTTTGTATAGTTGCAGAAATTACATAAACATATTAATTGTTCAAATGCGTATTTTTACGTGACTTTCATAAGAGTTAAAAAGAACTATAAAAGTGGCATTAAATCGCACTTTTTATCTCTCGTATTGAGATGAAAATGTGCATAGGATTCCGATAAAATTTTCTAACTATTTTTTTTTTAATTAATACAATTTAAAGCATAATTTTCTCTTTTTCTTGACCATTTTAATTCGAAAGAATTGGATTTCCAAGATATTAGATAGAGTGATTTCGCAAATTCACGTTATATTCCATACTCTCCCGTACGTAAGATTTGAAACTGCGCATGTTTGGGTTTTATTTTATTATTTGTTTAGATCCTATGTATTTTTACGTTTTGTTGTTGTTTTGAAAACCTACAAGTACGTTGTTTATAACTTTTAATCATTGTTTTCCGTTTAACCTTTCCTTCAAATTAACAACGTGGACGTGTTACAGATAGATGAAGGGCACCAACGCAAAATGAAGAGGGAGGATTCATTATAACAAGATGTTAAAATGAATCATGCGACAATTGGTTTATTTAATTAAAAATATTATTTTATTGGTTTTAGTTTAAATTATGGTTGTCAAATTATAATAAGACCATAAGAAATTAAATATTTTTCCGTAATTTAAAAATAATAGAATGTATTCCCTTTAATTATATAAATTAGTAGGAAAAAGTTTAACTTTCATTATATGCACGTTTATTCTAAATATTCGTTACCGGTTTTTGCAAAACCTTTTATTTTTATTCACATAAATTTCATATCTTTTCACAGGGCGTATTTAACCAGAATTGGTGGCTGCGCACTTGAAATGCGTGTGCTAAATTACTTCAAATCTTACGAACGGAATGTAAGGTAAAGGTGCGAAATCTCTCTGAAAATCAATCTGAAAAGTGTGAACGGAATGTAAGGTAAAAGTGCGAAATCTCTCTGAAAATCAATCTGAAAAGTGTGAACGGAATGTAAGGTAAAAGTGCGAAATCTCTCTGAAAATCAATCTGAAAAGTGTGAACGGAATGTAAGGTAAAAGTGCGAAATCTCTCTGAAAATCAAACTGAAAAGTGTGAACGGAATGTAAGGTAAATTGCTATTAAAAAATGAGTTAGACTGTGAATGGACATACTTTTTTGAAGAAGGGTTTCTTCTTCTCTTTCGCTGGCGGCGTAGTCACAGTCTTTCCGAGCTTACTATTGCCCAGACTGTCACTGTCGTCGCCAGCACCCGTTTCTACACCATTCTGGTCCACATCGAAACCTAGGGGATTATTAATTTTGAATTAGCTCACTATTTCTATCAATAAAAACATATTTCTCAGTTAAGAATCATATCTTATCAATAAAGAGAATAAAATTTACCTGGAGTAGGTGGAGTTGAACCTCTAGATGTTGATTTTGTGTTAGTAAGGTCATTTGTTAGACCTCCGAGATTTGAAGAGGAACTAGTTTTACTGTTAAAAGAGAAAAAAAATTTAAAAATATTCTGAAAACAAATATTAAAAGTATCAATTCAAAAAATAACCAGTAATGCTCAGTTTTAAATGTGCCGAAATGTTTCTTTCTCAATAATTTTATTTGATATAAATGTGACCAATTTGATAAATTATACAAAATTTTGTTTTGAGGAACGTTTAAATAAGTTAAATTTTAGCATTGAAGTTGTAGAAACAGTATCTTAAATCAGAATTATAAAACCTAAATGCTCATAATAATACTCTTAAAACACAAAATTAAAATAATTAAGTGCATTATCATTTTTATACAATGAGCCTTTTTTTTTGTAATTCCATCATCTGAGCAATAAGATACTCACTATTATTATCATTTTCAGAAATAGTTTTTCTTTAACATTTTAAGAGAAATAAAACTTCATAAAATAAATAATTTTATATAGAATAATAAAAATATAATTAAATAATACAATCTAAAAAAAAATCTAATTAAGAAATCTATAATCTAAAAATGAAAGTATATCTGATCTTTGAAAATTTAATTATTTCTTACAATGAGAATTTTTTGTTTGTAATTCTATATTCTAAGAAATAAGGATATACTCATCAACATATTTAAAGGGGGACCCAAAAATCTATAAAAAGTACCTGGTATATAACTTCCTACTACTTGTTTGTGTTTGCTGTAAACGTAGATTTTCTAATTTAACAGGACTAGGTATAAATCCGACATCACAGCCTTCTTTTACTAGGCGACCAATCCACCAGTCGTTGTTGTATTTCTACAGGAGATTATTTATTGTTAATATGATTTACTTAAAATTATGAAAAAAGCAAGTTTATAAAATAACATATAGAACTGGTTAAAAAATATTTTTAAATATTATAAAATGGTGGTTTCAGAGAGGTTAGGCATTTGTCAATAATATTCAGTTTATATCGCTTTGAGTTTCATACAAAAACCCTATTTTTTACTTTGTTGAATATGTCAAATTTTGTGGTAACGAAGCAGCATTTGCGGGAGGTTTTATGTTTCTGCTTTAATTGCAAGAAAAGTGCATTTGAAGAGCATCGAATGCTTGTAGAAGTTCATGGCAACAATGCTCCAACTGATAAATCATGTAGGGAATGGTTTCGAATTTTCAAGAATGGTGAAAGAAGAAAGGTGAATGGTGTTGTATACTATGAGCTGCTACAACCTGGCGATTCCATTACGGGCGATTGGTATAGGCAACAATTGATTCGTTTGAGCCGTGCATTACGTGAAAAACGGCCCGAATACGAACAAAGACATGACAAAGTTATTCTCCTGCATGATAACGGTCGGCCTCATATCGCAAAAGTCGTAAAAAATTATTTGGAAACGGTCAAGTGGGATATTTTACCCACACCGTCGTATTCACCGGACATTGCTCCTTCTGTAAACCTCATTTATCATTTTTATCACAAAATTATTTTATTTATTACATATTTATATACTTTTAGTGAATTCTATAATTTAATAACAACAAATGTCATACTTTTTACTTTGATTGCATTATATGCTTCTGTAGACTGATTCGTTCGCAAATAAGTGAAAATAAATAAGAATGCGAATAGCTTATCATAATATTTATGATTTCTTGATATTAAATTTAATTTGGATATATCAATTACATTTTAAAAATATTTAATTTGCATTTTTAAATATGTAAATTTATGTTTCATATAATATTTAAACATATATTTGTTGTTAAAAATGCATATAACATTCAAATTTGAAGCAATAAAATAATAATCTTTACAACCATACATTTATCGACGAAATAAAATTGGGCGGTGATACACGACATTCATGTGAGCGGGGCTACCCGAAATGCAATTTTTTTGTAAATTTGTAATTACTCGAACAATTTTTCACATATAAACATAGTTCTTTGTGCAAATTAAACTTATGTCTACACACTTTTATGCTGCATGTATAGAAAAAATTATTTTTTTAGTATTAAAATGAAGTTTAATCGAAACATTCAACTAATTTTTCTTAATTTCATGACTACTGTATTCAACATATTTTCAAAACTATTGTTTACCATGTTACCAGCTGCATAAATACTTGAAACTTGAAAATAATCTTTTTTTAATATGACAATTAATGTCCGATGACCCATTGGCTTGAAAAAATATTCTATACATATGAAATTGACAGTGGGCGGGGGTACCCGACACTCCCCTATAAGATTTATAAGTAGATATTTAGATTACTCAGTAGTAGAAAATTAGAAATGTTTAATTTGTGGCTTCACAAAAGGTTGTCGGAAAAAAAGTTGTTTTTAGTTACAATGCGCTTTTAGTGCTGAAGAGTTTTCTATTGCATTAAAAATAAAAACGGAATGTTAAACTTTGAAATCGTTTAAAATCTTTCCTTCACGCATCGTTCTTAAAGTTAATGAAAACTTGAAAAAAAATCAAACAGTACTTTATGCTATATTCTTATACCAGATGAAACATGAAAATTAGCAGTGCAATGTGTAATGTAATTTTCAATACATAAAATAAGTACTATTTAAAACTATTTTCCAGTCCTCAACTAAGAACTAAATTGTTCGTATGGGTAAAAATTAACAATTTTCATTTTTATTGTTTAATTTTTATTTATGGTAAATGCTTGAATAATTCGACAAAATTTAATTTAAGACTACAAATTCAAGTCTTAAAAAGTTTAATTAAGTAAAGATTTGATTTCTTCGTACATTTTCGGAGAAATTTCATGCGGTTTATGAATTTGTTCTTTTTTATGAAGAGTCCTTGTTTCAAAAACTTCGCCACCGATTTTAAATTTTTTTAGATTATTGTTCGAAACATTTTTACTAGTAATAGTTTTTTAAACTTTTGATTTTTATTTATACTCGTAAATAATTTTTTGAGACAAAATTCAATTTTAAATTTCGATTTAAAATATAAAATTTAAATCATCTATAAAGGAATTTAGAAAAGCACAAAGAAAACAAGTTAGAAATATTAATTCAAATTATTAGTTTTTTCAGAAAAACAACCGCAATAGTTTTTGCTTTAAAATAGATTACCGGCATAGAAAGTCTGTTATTCTTAAAAGGTTTAAATATTTAAAAAAAAATTAAAAATATTTCATTCATTATAGATATGTTTTAAATTAAAAGAAAACAAACAATTTTAATTGTCAAGTTAATCCACTTTTAACTGATCACCACCACTGTCATTTGGCAAAATTTTACTGTAATTTTAGTTTTTAGAGAAATTTTGATTGTAATAATTTTATTTTTATCTCCGTATACCCCCCTGGGGTGGGTCGGAGTTCAACCTATCTTATTAAAAGAAAACAATCACATATTTCTTATACCTCTTTTATGTGAAGATAGTCTTTAATGCCGAATGAAATGGCACAACCGTGAACTGGTGAATCGTCGTCTAAACCACCGTCATAAGCGACGTTGGTCCGAACAGCAAAAGCCACCGGCTTCGTCTGAAATACAGAAAAAAATATTTCAAATTAAAATTTGAAAATGAAATTACAATGTGTATAAATGCAAAAAAAAATACATTTATGTTTGATTACAAACAGTCGTTATTTGTTAGATTAGGCTGCAAAATATTTTAGGCTAGAAAAATCTTTTTACGTTACTTATTTTTCCTTTTTATAAGAAACAGATTTCATTAGAATAAAGAAATATCACTATAATTGAAAAAAAATTTAATTATAAAAGTTTCTTGTACGGTAAAAAAATAAATAAAAAATTGCACCAAGTTAGAGTTTTAAAATTATATATTATTAGAAATACATATTACATTAATTATTGTAGTTTATTCACTGATCAAAACAATTAGAGGATATTGAGATTGTGTATTGATGTTACACCTGGAGATTTTTTTGAATGATAGATACATTATCAACAGACGTGTAGGCTATATGCGATAAAAATGATATTTGTTTTGCAGAAAAAAAAGCGTTTTATTGAGCATTTGGGTACAAAAGGAAAAAAACAAAATTTGTGTATGACAAAAAAAATTACAAAAAGGCGTTTCCTTAAAGGAAAATCGTTTTTAGAAGGGGGTACGATTTCCCCGGGTGGCCAGCAACGTTGAACACCTTTGACACATCGAGTCAGTGAGGTTACTAATGAGAGACAGGGGTATTCTGTCTCACTCCTCTAGAAGAGCTCTTTCCAGTTCTTAAAGAGTTTGAGGGTGTGGTTAGTATCCAGAAATTAGTTTGCCTAGAATGTTTCAAACATACTCGATTGGGTCCATGTCCGGAGAACACGCTGGCCAATCCATTCGTATGATTCCCTCCTCCAAAAGGAAATCATTCACCAAGTAAGCACGATGTGGCCTCCTCGTGTAATTTTTTTCATATCTCCTAACAAGCAAGAGACTTACGTTTTTTTTTGTTTTGTTTTTCTAGAAAAATACGGAAATCGTGATTTCAAGTTGTCCCTCATTCTACTTTTCAGTTTTCATGGGATTTAGTTTTTTGCACCGTCAGTTATGTTTGGTGAAATATTTTCGATTTTGGCTTTCGTGTCTTTAAACTCTGCATTTTATACCACCCATGCAATTCTTCTGAAGCTAGCTAGAGTGTTGCTAAAGAAATGATTTATTATTACAGTGTTTTTTTGTGTCGTTAAACCGCCGACTCAATATTGGGTTTACGACTCCTAATGTTCAACTCCGTAGCCGTGTAATTTTGAACCAATCTAGAAGACAAGGAAATTCCTGGATCAGCACCCCTAGAGGTATTGATTTGTTTTGGAAACATGGAGTACTTAATGACTCCACAGATTTAACGTGCATCAGTCACCATTTACTACACGGGGAGTCTTCGGCCAGCGGGAATCGCACCCACGAACTCTTGGACATGGGCCTAGTGCCCTACCAACCAGGCTATCCCGGCCCCTATTACAGTGGTTTAAAAAAATTTAAACTAAACAATTGGTTTCAATAATTGGCTAATGCACAATTTTAATCTATGACAATAACTGACATGTTGATAGTTATTCGAACAGGAAGAAGCCCCACAAATATCTTGAGTTTGTAGCCTACTGGAAAACTGTTAATCACAACCATTTTATTTTAGAGCATTATTTTAATTTATATGGACGAATTCAAGCATTTTGTCCCAATGAATGAGCCGAAAAAATTTAAGCAAAAAATGATCTAATATCAATCATACCGAGAAAAATTGTTCAAACAATTCTAATCGTATTAACAAATCAGGCCTCTAAAAACTAAGAGAGCAATCACACAGCAAGTGATTGCTTTAGACACGCATGCGAAAAATTTAGAAACTACATATAAGAATTACTCACGCATGCGCAATTCGCTTTGATGCAAATCGCATGCAGTAGGAATGCTCCATTAGGGGTGAAAATTTACCTTCACGTCTAAATTCATAAGTGTAAATGAGATCTAGTTTGCCCGCGACGCGTCATACACAGACACTGAAACAAATTCTTGAATTATATTTAAAATACTTTTTTCTTGGAATATTCTTAACAGCACAGAGCTTCTCGCTTCTATATTGCCTCCAGCAGTGTAATACATATGCATTCTAACAAAACCTATTTTTAAAATCTATTTGTTTAAAAATTTCTCCAGTGTAATTTTGAAATTTAGGTTGCGTTTTCAAAACAGGATAATGAATATTCAACTTCTTAAAATCTTTGAAATTCATAATACTAACTTTACTTCCAAATCGCATTTAAACTTATGACACTTAATATTATTCAAATCGATGTAAACCAAACGTCTTTCATCGTAATCAAAAGAACAGTTACAGCAAATGTAATTTGATTTAGATTTGAATAATCATTTTCTTTTATTCAAATGACGAATATTGGAACCTCCGTTTTCTCCTTTCGTTTCATTCCCAAGATGTTCAGATATAATAAAATAAATTTAAGAACATACCTTGTTGGGACCAAATTAGCATTTCAATTTATTTTTAATCTTATATTCTACTGTTTTATGATTTCATGTACCGCAATGTACACATAATTAATCAATTCCAAGCTTTAAAAAAATACTGAGCTTTTTTTTTGGTTATCTTTAGATCTGTAGTTTCGATTTTGCAAAGCATTAGAATGTCCAAACGTTTAAATTTTTGTCTATCAAAGTTAAAAATTCAATTAATACTGCTAAGAGAAGAACTTTTGTAATGTCCATTATTTTCGATTTTTTATGCTGCAATTTACAAAGCTTTTACTTAAGCTTTACGATATTGACATAATATTTTGTTTTGTGTAACACAATCCATAATATATATATTTTGTTAAATGTAACATAATCTATGACCCATAATTACCTATGAGACAAGAGTGTGCAAAAGAATTTTTCTTTCACTGCGTTTTAGGATTTAATCTTTGTTTGGTGGTGTACGCATACAGCATGTTTAGTAATCCCCACTCTTAAAATATAGTTTTAGTCAAGAGAGAAAAGAAAATCGAATGGACTCTGAGGATAGTGAAATAATATTCAAACGAGGAAAATAAAAGAAAAATATATTTAAAAATGGCAAAACATGAAAGATGGTAAAATACGATGAGAGCGAGATTAAAAACATGAAACCATATGCGAATATGCTATTTGCAATTGCTGTGAGTTTTCTGCAGTTTCTCATGACTTTTAGGACAAGTTAAGCCTATCTAAAGCCAGAGCAGTCTATGCTTATGCTGAGAATGACGCAAAACGTCAATATTGGAGAAAGTCACAGTTTTGTAAAGATGAAAAGCTTCGGTGGTCCAATTCTTTTCGAATTTTGTACCCGGGTAGCATCGACGACAGTGCTGACGTGAAATATCCTCAGTGTTAGACGAATCATGCTTCGCCGTCAAGCTAACCGTGGGAGGTTTTCCTTTTCATGTAACGCCAATGCGGGTTGTTGTTGTTGTAGTTCATTTGCGTCCCACTAGAGCTGCTCAATGGGCTATTGGCGACGGTCTGGGAAACATCCCTGAGGATGATCCGAAAACATGCCATCCCAATTTTGATCCTCTGTGGAGGGGATGGAACTCCCGCTTCGGTAGCCCAACGACCTGCACGTGAAGTCGAGCACTTTACGGTAGCACAGCTTAACGAGGACTAATACCGCACACCCTCGGTCCCTACGCAGACTGATCCAAGTGGGTCAACCACCCGCACACTGACCGCAGCCACTGATGCTTGACTTCGGTGATCTGCTCAGAACCGTGTCTTAACGATCAGTCCACTGCGGGACGCCAATGCGGGTTAGTTTCATTGAAAAGTCCTCCAAATTTCTCCCTATACTTAATCCAGGAATTCTCTTGTCTTTTAGATTGAGTTCAAAATTACAGGGATACGGAGTTGAGCATTAGTGGCCACGAACTCACTATTGAGTCGACTGTCCAACGACGGTTTTAAAATGAAATACTTAAACGTTTACCCCATTGCTACATTATCTGCGCTCTTAAAATTTTACAAAATATGAGAATACAGAAGTGAATTTGATAATTTTCATTTAAGCAGAAAAACGTCGCCAAATTGGCGATTTTTAAAAAATTAAATAACTGTTGTTTCTAATGTCATTTGCCACACGGGCAAGCCTGCTTGGGGAAACCAATCAAATTTAAAGCACAGTGTGCGTTTCTTGTTTTTTCAGTGGAGCCAACCTATAGCCAAGAATTCGTCTTCAGCCACACACACGTCACAGCCAGTTTTATAGGGTGGACCCATTCATACATCCATTCATTCATCCACAGATCGTAATTTTGACCTGAATCATATAACCCCCAGAGGTATTGATTTGTTATGGGAACATGGAGGACTTTGCGACTCGACAGATTTAACGTGCATCAGTCACCATTTACTACACAGGGAGTCTTTGGCCGGTGGGTTTCGAACTTACGAGCTCTCGGACATGGGCCCAACGCCCTACCGATCAGGCTAACCCTGCCCTTAATAACTTTTAAAATGTTTAAGTAATTTTTCCGTTCTAAAGCTAAGATGATTCCTCACGGCAAGACGATATATATAGTTAAAATAACCGCTTTGCCACAAGTGTATGGTACATAAACTAAGACTTTTTTTTATCCCTTGGCGACAGAGTTTCGAAAAACCTTATTAAGGGGGGGGGGTGTATTGCGAGAAACTTCAGGCTAAATGGGAATGTGAAAGGTATACCCTGGCCTTTTCCAGTTGAGCCAGTGCTTGCCGTTCCGTCTCCCTGCGTAGCGCCTCTCGTTCTTCATCCAGAGAGAGATCTGAAGAAGGCTGGCTATAATTCGAGTCCGCCGACCCCTACAATATAATAAATACATCGATAAAAAATACATCGATAAAAAATACACAGATAATAAATACACAAATAAATGTATAGATAACAAAAACATAAATACAGTAAAATAAATACAATCAATACAAATGACTTTAAACCTTTAAAATTAATTTTCGAAACACTGCATCTGCGTGCGAGCTTTGCGAAAGATATTTTTTTAAAGGGTAGACCTTAAGTGATTAAAATGATCTAAATTGTTAAGTAAAAAAATCAGATGAATACTAATGATTTGACAGAGCAGTGATGGCGCAGGGGATAGACCGTTCGCCTTCCAATGAGGGCAACGGGTTCGAATCCTGGCGATGGAGAGTCGATACGAATTCCTCATCCGCCTTTCATCAACCACAGTGTTGACGTAAAATATCCTCAGTGATAGCCGCATCGTGGGTTAGAGTCTCCTTGCCGTCAGCCTTATAGTGGGAGGTTTTCGTGGTTTTCTTCTCCATGAAACGTAAAAGCCGGATAGTTTCATTAAAACGTCCTCAACAAGGACAAATTTCTCCCGTTACTTGATCCAGGAGTTCATTTGTCTTCTGGTTTAGGTTCAAAATTACAAGGCGATGGAGTTGGACATCAGTAGTCGTAAACCCAAAAATTGGGTCGACTGTTCTACGACGGTTATAAAATAAGGTATAAAATGATTTGACAGAAATTCTAATTATTAATAAACTTTAACTTTGATTTATATTTTGTGTTGCTCCTAAGCAATAGAACTTATTGCGAGCGATGCATTGGCATTTTGATGTGAGGTAGCAACCGCTCATTTGTTCACTATTTTTTACGTCATAATTTTCTTGTAATTTAATAAGACAAAAAGCATTTAAGTTGCTTAAACAATTGACGTTTTAAGATAGTTTGAAAAATAGACATTTTGAGGTTGTTGAGACTAATTCAAAGCTCTTTTGTCAAAAGAAATGTCATTACACATACAGTTCGAGTATTTTAAACTAGAAGCTTTAATTCGAAAATACAAACTTACTGAAATTTATGAAATCGAATAAATGCTTTAAACATTTCTTCCAAAAATGTAACAATATTTTATAAATCAAAAACTTCTTAATTTTTTTTATAAGCCCACATAATGGCAGCGAAGAAATAATTTTTTCAAACATAAACAAATTAAATTGTATCTCAAATGCTTTTTATTAAAAAAAATTTTGCGTAGCATGAAAAGCGCTGCGAAAAATAAGGGGAGGAATTTTTTTAAAAACTGTTACAAATTCACAAAATGGCATGAGTGATATTTAGATGGAGAAACAGTTTTCGAAAACGGTGCTAATAAATAAAAGGTAAGTTTATTTAAATTCTTAAGTGATATCTTTTATGAAAAAGTAAAAACTCCCCCTCAAGTTTCACAGAGATAATAAACAAGGTGATAATAAAACAACTCCGCCAATATACGATTTCCTGGTGAGAATACTATTGGCGAGAACGGAATAAAATTTTATGTAAAGATGTTATAAGGTATTCACCCTAGAATAGTATAAAAAACGGTAACCAGTTCTTACGATCGCAGTTACAGTGACAAAATTTCGAAGTTTTCACAAGATAATTTCTTATTTTTCCCCTCCCGAAATGTGATTCTTACAGTAAAAAACTTCTAAGCCTGATGTGAGCGCTATTCTACATATCGCTTATTACATCTCAGTCTAGCGTCGCTATTATTCGGGTTAAATAGTTAACTCCAACTTTATTTTGGTTAGATTACATTTTTAATTTCACTATTGGGTTATTGCCAACTTGGTCATCAGAATAAGCGTTGCTGTTTCATTTATGGCAACTCCAAAATAAAGCTCCTAAATAATTCGATATTTTCCTTTTACTTCGCATATCAGATAACATGCATTTCTATTTTTATATAATTTATTTGTTTTGCTTTGATATGAAATGCATTTTATCCGGATTACAATTTGTTTATGTTTTACTTTTGGCGCAATTTTATTTGACTGGGCATTGCACGCAAACAAACACATTATTTGCCGCCAAAAAATTGCCAATTTTCGCAAAGGGCATCACTTAACTGTCTGATAACAAACCAATCGGCGAATTGCTTCGTTTCATCTCAGTCTAGCTGCGCTATTATTCGTGATATAAATTTGGCTCTAACTCCATTTTAGTGAGACTATATTGTGAAATATCCAGTGAGTTATTGAAAAGTTGGTCACCAGGATGAGCGACGGTGTTTTATTTATTTCAACCCGGAATGAAAACTTTTAAATAAGTCAATATTTTCTTTTTACTTCGCATCAGATGACACGCATTTCCATTTTTACGTTATTTCTTTGTTCCATTTTAATATAAAATGCATTTTATCCGGATTATAATTTGTTTACGTTTTTCTTTCATTGCCATTTTATTTTCTTGAGTATGGCACGTACAAAAGATGCCAATATCCACCAAGTATATCTATGTATATTTTACTTTCATTTTAAGCTTTTTTCTTATTTTTTACAGTGAGGATATTTTTTGATGCAAGGGTTACCATTTTAAAATTTCGAATATTTGTCATTATAAACATATCCATAAGAGCTGGATAATCTTCTTTTAAACACTATTCTTAAGCGCATGCCCTTAAGAAATTCGATTCCGTTTTCTAACTGCTTGCCTGGGCGTCGTATGTATGCAGTTATTTTGTAATCACCCTGTACATTTTTCCAATAATTCATGCATGCATTCCAGATATTATTGTAGTTATTATTCAAATGAAATACGCGGATGAAAAATATTTATTAGTTGAAATACAACTTTACTTATAGTTACTTAATTGTGACGTAATTACAGTATTTAATATTCAAATGAAATACGCGAATGAAAAATATTTATTTGTTGAAATACAACTTTACTTAAAATTACTTAATTCTAACGTAATTACGGTCATGTAACTTATTATATATCACTATTTTATTTTGATTTCACCCGTTGTTAAGCTAAATAAGGTTGATAAGAAAATACTCCTTATAATTAAATATTAGAAGAAAAGAATTACAAAGAATTAAAAAAAAAAAAACTAAAATCGACTTCAATAGGAGCTAAAAGATATGTTGGAATTATTACTTTTGATTATTTATATGATTACCAAAGCTTATATTAACGCTCTACATAATTATTACGGTATCTTTGTATTTCAACTTTCATTTTTTTTCTTTTCCTTTTCTTTAGCATATACTTATTGTTTGTCTCTTGTGTACCTATTATTTATTTTATTTGTCTCTTGTGTCGGAGAGCTAGGTCAAATTTCTTATGACTCCAGAATCATCTGAGCTAGGATTCTGAAATTTGGGCATCGACAACAAGGAGCAATTTTAGTCCCCAATCCTAAAATCATTTAAAAATTTAACTTAGATCGGTTAGGAAGGATGATTTAAAAATGAGTTTTTCGCATTAGTTTAAGATTATCCATTGTTATAAATAAAACTATCGATGATTCTGTTTAGGACTTTATTGCACAATCTTTATTGTTTAATTATTTTCTTCAAGCTCATTATAAACGTAGATAGCGTAGGTAAGTCATCGAATAAATAGTTCTAAAGTTATCAGAAACCATATGTTGAATTTATTTACAGTTCGCTTTTTAAAACGTGCTTTAATAAAAATGAAAAGTTTAAAATCAATGGTAATTAAAGTAAGGAAAAATAATATTATTTACTAAAAAGCAAATGCAAAGTTATTAAAAAAAGTAAAATTTTGGCCAAAAAATATTTCAAGTAAGAAAAGGTAAGGTAAAACCTATTTTTTTCAACTTTAAATTTTATACTAACACTAGACCATTTTATCCATACAAACGGCCATTTTTAATATTATAATGTAACAGAAGTGTAAATTTTTTCTTCTTTTTTGAAAGGAAATGTTATGTTGCTATTTTATTTTAACAATAAGTTTTATACAAATCTGAGAAAAAAATAATGTTTTATCTAAAATTTTCAGAAAGTTAGAAGTTTTTTTTTGTTTCAAATTAACAATTAAACAATTTCTTCAACCCATTTTCATTTTCATAAAATTGTTTCCATCTCTAGTATCGCTATATGAAATAAGGAGTAAAAACTGGCTAGCTATTGCTGCAAATCATTGCTATTGCTGCAAAGGAATCAAATTGAATGACATAGTTTTCTGTTTCATACATCTAGAAGACTTAACTATTATTAAGGTTTAATAAATAAATGATGTATACTTAATACAATATATAGATTGAACAATTTACTTATTTATCAATATACGTATGTATCAGAGTACAAATTTAGAGATTTTCTTAAAATTTTACTTATCGATTAGACAGGTAATGATGTTTACATTTGTCAATGTATGAAATATAAACGTAGAACAATATATCAATTTAACAATTAAACATAATTACCAAATTACATTTTTCGTTTAAGTTAAGCAATATTCAAATGATATAACCTGTAAATAAGCAATAATCTGTGCATTTATAAAAAATATGCTGGCATGTCAGTGATTCAATAAGCTTTTTTTTCCTTCCAAAATAGTACTTAATTTCTCTATAAAACCAATTTAAAAATAAATTTTTTTAAAAATACATAAAATCTAATGCCAATCTTATTTGAGCATTTTATTAAAAAAAATCGGAATTTTTTATCTGAATTATCATTGGGGGCTTTGTTCATCAATACTGTGAAGCGTACAAAAAAAAATAGTCTATTTTGTCTATTCTTAACATTTTCTTTTGAATAAAATATATTTGCCACTTTTGAAAGTTGGAAAAAATTTAAAAATGAAAAAAAAATTCTCTATAATGACGATGAAGTTTGTGATTTAAAATCAACGAAGTTTATTTCTTTGAATAATTACCTATTCCGCAAAATTTGCAGCTCATGATGTCTTAGATAAATAATTTCTCGGCATGGTTAGCGTACAATTTTTTTTCAAATCTATTTTGAAGTTTCATAAAGAAAGTATTTTAGTCAGATATAAACAGTTTTTGAAAATTAAAAGTAGATATTTTAAAGGATGAAATGAAATATTATGCATTTTTGACCCTCAATGATTTCTTTCCAATTTCATGGTGCTGGAGGAATCATCACTATCGCGAATTAAAATCGCTTCTTTAATCTTCATTAAGTTTCAGTTTTTAAATAGCACATATTCTAATTTACAGTTTCGGCAGGATTTGACATTCAATAATTTTTCTTTACGATGAACAGATAGAAAATATTCCATATATATTACGCAAATAAATTCTTAAAAAAAAAAAAAATAAATAAACTGCCCCTTATAATATCGATGAAGTCTGATTCGACAATTCTTCAAATAATTACCTATTCCTCAAAATGTATCGTTTGTGATGTCACTAATTATTAATTTCTTGGTTATTTCAGCACTAAGTTTTATTCGAATATATCTTAAAGTAGGGGTGCACAATCTTTTTGAGCGAAGGGCCACTTGCACAGTAGGTGGATTAATGATTGGCCGCATGCATATTTAGTCATTTTAGCGGCAAATATCATAATTTTTATAGAAACAGTAGTGTTCTAAGTACTAAATATTTGTATCAATAAACTTAAGAACATATTTGAGGAAAATTGAATACTCTTAATTATTTGAATTTATTTAAAACCAAAAAAAACATGCTTTTTTTTTTAAATTACTTTTTCCATTTATCACAATAATTAATTTATCAAACATATATATATATATATATATATATATATATATATATATATATATATATATATATATATATATATATATATATATATATATATATATATATATATATATATTAATATATATATATATATTAATATATATATATTACAAAATGAAAGTACAAAAAAATATACGCATTTTATAGAATAATATAAATGTGAATTAAATATTTTAATTAAGGAAAATTTATGATTAGACAAAAACCAAATTAAAAGAATTTTTTTTTATTACATTCAGAAAATCCTGCGGGCCGCACATCAACAGTAGGTGGGCCGCATGTGGCCCACTAGCCATAGGTTGTGCACCCCTATCTTAAAGTTTCACAAAGAAAGTATTTTAGTCAAATCTTAAATAGTTTTTAAAAATGAAAAGTATATATTTTAAGGGAATAAATGGAAGTTGTCCATCCACAGTAAGATCACGATTGACCACAGGAGATTTCTTCGACGACGGTGCCGAAGAATCTTCACTGGCGCGAATTATGATATTTCCTTTTATCTTCAGTTTTTATTTAACACGTATTCTAATTTACAGATTCGCCACGATTTGGCCTTTTATCGTTTATTTTTTACGATGGACGTACAGTAAATATCCCATGTATATCACGATAAATAAATTTTTTTAAAAACTCACGTAGTGTTAATTTAACATGGTTAATTCTCCAATTAATTATTGTAAATACTCCCTCGGATTACAATGAAGGGCATAGTAAAATTATTTATGATACGAACTAAACTCTGTGAGAAAATCACGGTAAAAAAAAAATGATCTTTGTCCACGTTCTTGGAGCGCCATAATTATATTTGCGACTTAGCACTGAAAAGTTCAAAGAAAAATAAAATAATTCCCATTATTCTGAAGGGAAAGAACAAATTAAAGGATTTATAAGCCGGGTAAGAAATTTCTTGCGAATAGAGAGAAACAAATTGTAACAAGCAACTAGAATTTAGCGATAAACAATCATGCTTTCCATAACATCATTATTACATTAGTCTAATGTAACACCATGCAGAAGAGATAAGTGAAATGTCATTGATTACAATGGTCAATTATTCTGTAACAAAAATTAAACAATGATTCCTGGTAATTAAATTGTATAATAATCGATGTTCATTATCTTGTAATCTCAGTTCAATATTATTAGTATAAACCATTACTAATTATAATATACAATTGCGTTTATAAATTATCGATTTCTTGTAATCAATAACAATAGAAAACACTCTGTCATGCACATACATTTACTAAAAATACTGTATTTACAAGCACATGCAGTGTATACATAAGTTTTAAATCGGTATAAGTATAAAAAAAATTAACGAGACATGATTGCAATTTTGGTTTTCATTTAAGAATATATAATAATGAGAATTCAATATACTTGATTATTGAAACATAAGACTGACATACTCAAACTTTGTGTTAGACAGAATTACTGAGGAAAGCTATGGCCGAATAGGATATGCATGATAAAAGAGGAATGAATAATGAAATTGGATATCCATTTACATAGAACCAGGTGTACTGGGGCTGAAATACCAAGCCCTCAAACATTTAGGCCTCATAAGGCACCTCTAAAGTTTATGAAATAAAATAAAATTTTGTAATTTTAAAAAAAATTATCAGATAGTTTCAAGCGCAATGTTTTATAATCCAAATCTTTGTTTAGAATCAGTTAAAATGAATAAAATATTTTTGTTGCAAAAAAATTTCAGTGTGAAAAAATGACATTTGGCCATGCTCTTTTATACCCCTTACCCAATTTCCTAATTTCATCTATTTTCTTTTTTTTCAAAACTTCCTTTTGGGGTCACTGGCATGATCATTTTTACTCTTTTATTGTTTTCGCGTTTGCTTAACGTTTGGATTGCCCCTTCCCCTTAACTATTATTAAAAGATTTTACCTCGTTGGGTTTTCTTTTAAGTGTTCTTTACAACATAATTATGTTACATCTAAAATGTATTATTTCTTAAAATGTATTTGCTCCAATCTTAGATACGATATTTTATTTTTTATTTTTCCATGCTTTGTGATTTTTTTTATTTGATTGAACTTTATTCACATCACTTTAATTTTTGTGAAATAAGATCTGGATTAGGATTTTATATGGCTCTAAAAGACGGGTAATCTGACAAAATTAATAATATTACCCCAACACAATAGCGCGTGATAATATTGGTTGACATTTTGTCCTTAAAAATATTTACCGCGCGCTCCAAAACAATGATTAATAATTATAATTGAATATTGTTTGCTTTATTCAAATATTTTTTTTTCTAAATTTGCTCACAAATGTTAAAAATTATTTTTTCTGGTAAAAGCTAAACTAGTTGAGTAGATGTATTTTAAAGAAGGGAAGTTAAATGACTCTAGCGTTAGAAAGAACGAAAAATCATAGAATTTTTCCTAACAGGTAACAATAAAGAAGAGCAGAACGTTGAAAATTATAAGTTTGAATTAGAATTAATCTGTATAAAACTTATCAGTTTCTCTTTTCTGAAGAACAAATTTATAGAAAATTGCTATATCCTGCCAATATTTTGCGCATAAATTAAAAACAAATAGTGCAAATTAGTAAAAACGTGAAGAAAACACTAACGTCAATCAAATAAGTTTGATATATTATGAATCATGTATTTAAAGTCAACTAAGTTGATTCCTTTCTTATTTGTATATAGTTTTCATAATAGTCAGAATAAATTTCTGTTCGATAATATGCTGGATAATGAATAAGCAAAAAATTTTTTCACGAAGAAAAAACTTTATTACACTTATACACAATTTAAAAAATAACATTTTGAATTTTATATTTCACCTAAGCTAATCGAGTTTAAGAGAACAGTTTTGTTGAATAAATTAAATCTTTGTTGTAGTGGCTGGGAGCAGATATGCTACTGGAAGTGCGAAAAAAGCTTTAGTAGCCGAGACATAGGACCTCAAAGGGTAAAAAAAAGAATAAATTCTAATTATAGAAATTATTTTGAAAACTTTTTTTATTTTCTTTATTTATGCATACCTTATTTTTTTATGCTTATGAAAAATATCAAGCCATCATAACATATTAGTGTTTATAAATCGATTAATAACTAAAAACTCTTTTTTAAATTTTAAAAACAATTTCATCCAGAAATTTTATTGATCTCGGACTCTTCTAAGTTGGAAGTTTTGATATTATGAAGTAAGAGAGCTCCACTAATATGTCACGCATGTTTGTAAGAAATTTTTTGTTCTATTTTTTTTTCGCAAGGTGTATTACTCTTCCCCTCAGAGCGTTTCGAGTTTATTTTAAAGGATTAAGTTTTTTTTTCTGCTTTTCAAGAAATTAATGCATTTACATTTGTTTCTAAAATAATTAATAAAATCTTATACCATTCACTTAAGAAGTAAATATACTTAAATACCTTTTCTGAAATGAAAACTAGTAGCAAATACAAAAAAAATCACAATTCTTCTGCTTGAATAATATAAATCGTTTTTATTTTAAAGCCATTGTTTAGATTTATTAGGAGAAAACTACAATATGTAAATATTGCAGGACTAAATACATTAAATTTATAACAATGACCCCAATAAATCATAATTATAACTATTGCATATTTTTTTAAATAATCCCGCCAACACCCTTAGCAATAATATTGACATCACAGCGCTGAGAAAATAAAATTTTGTCTCAAAAATAACAAAATTATTTGTTTAATAATTAAAAACTAGTTATTATTGGATTCATTATCTACACTATCTTAACATATTCTAAAATTTGCAATTTATTGCCAGAGAAAAAATAGCCACAGAAAATCGTGGGAGGGAAAAGTAAATTAGAACAGGTCAATTTTTAGCTATGAAAACATATATCATGAATAAGATTAGCAAGTCTTCCTTTATCTTTTTCTAAGTTACGACAATTATTTTAATATTAAAACCTATTTGTAACAATAATATTCTTTTTATAATAAGTTTAAAATGGCTTTACACTCATTCAATTTCATTGTTATTTACTCCTTTATAGCCAATTGTCATGCCTAAGTGTCAGCATGAAACGCTCTCATTTCTCAGCCGACATGCAGACGGATGAGAGCAATTTCCCGATAACTTCCTGTCATCTAATATTTGTGACAGTATTCTGGAACGTATTAAAAACTATAATTTTTTGCAATTCCATAAGATCTGAGATCCATGCCCTGATTTAACTAATTGAAATGAGAGACATATGACTCACATGCACGTAGTTTTTGACTAAATAAACATCAGAGGAAAGGAACGGTTCTTTGAGATGAGCACGTGTTATTTGTTCATTTGTTGAGAGTTTTATTTTCGCTAGAGTGTTGTTTGTGTATTTGGGCGTGTAGTCCAGTTTATAATTGACAGTTAGAACTTGCAGAGGGCAATTTTTTCTGTTTTTACTGTTACAATGAAGCATCAAAATTGCTTAATAGAACTCAAAATCACAGCACTTGTGTAAAAAATGTATTTAATCAAAAAAAAAAAATTAGGTTAATAAAATATGTAAATAAAATATATGTACAAGATATGTTGTTTATCTTCTAAATGGTGTGTGCTTAAAGAACACGTTATATTTCAGATATTTCATGGATTTAAGCTTAACAGCAAAAAACCTCCTGGTCCAGGGCAGACATTTGCAAACAAGACTCCAGGTCTCAGCGATAAGTGCGCGTTTGCAACTCCTGTCGAGAAAGGATTAAGAATAACTCTTTCTGGAATACACCTATACAGTCTACAAAAGTTTTTAAAAAAACAATTGTTTAAAAATTAAGGTCCCTTAACAACTATTTATATGTTGCACATATACATCATATCAAACACAGACAAAAACTAAGAATTGTAATTGTTTATTAAAATTTCAAAACGGGTGAAACTCGCATTCAATAAAAGAGGAAGATCATTTGCCTAAAATCAATTTGGGCTTTACCTTTTAGAAGGCTCTGTTAGTATTTCCAAAATATTTTAACGAGATATTGAATCGCTTGCCTTAACCCAGGGCTAAAGAGAATAGAAGGGCTGGTTCACTCCTTTGAAGTATCTCTCGCCGCGCCGATCCTCCGACGTCACTCTAGTGACGTCACTTTGGCGCAAAGCTCGCACTTTTACTTCAAGAACGGAGCGTTTGGCCTTACTAGCTCTAACTAATATTGGATCATTTCTTTTTCCGAGATATTCTAAGACATTTGTTATTTTCTATAATGACTTTCCTCAGTTTTTGCAGTGAATTTACAAGAATTTAAAACTATTATCGAAATGCCAGTTTGCGCGATTGCAACTTTCAAAAATTCTGATATAAAAACAAAAAGAAAAAGTATAATTTTTCGCGTGTTCCCTAAAGTAAATGAACAACTATGTAAAGAATGGATTCCGAAATGACACAGTTAATATAAAACAGCAATACGTTTATTCTGTCGTAAAGAACTTTTATAAAAATTCATTATCTAAATAGAAACCGCCTCGTTACTTCATAGAGAATGGCAAGTGAAAAGAATTAAAAAATAGATAAAGTCAAAGAAAATTAAAATGTAAGTAAAAAGTATAAATAAAATATATAGTATATAGTTGAAATTCTCCTAATTTCATAACATATTTTTTAATGTAGTTATTCTAAATATTTATGATTTTTTTTTGAAAATTATATTCTTTTCAATTTAAATATCTATAAATTATATCATCGTAAATTTAAATGTCTACAAACAATTGTAAAATTTCTAATGTCATTATGAACCTAAATTATTATTTTGTTTCAGTAATTAGCGTTTAAGGTTGATGTTTCCTAATGGTTAAGTATGAACAAATTGCTATTAACGACTATTTTAAAATCAGGGATTCTAAATTTAACTTAACTTATCTTTATAAAAGAATATGTAGATAAAAAAAGTGTCAATATATGCTTTCCTTTTTCCTAATAATTAAAGTTAAAACTGAACTTTTTAAAATAAAGTATTTATAGTGTCATTTTAGTTAACTAGTAAAACATTTTTATAAGCTTAAAATGGTATTTTTATTAATATAATGGCCAAGAAAGTTCTTTTGAACTATGTTTATGAACTGAAATAATGTGTTAATTACGTAAAGTTTGAAAGCTAATAACCAGAAAAAGTCTAACTTATTTTTATAAAGAGAAAGATGCAAAGTTATCATAATATCTTTGCTTGCGATCTCCGAGATCTGTGGACACAGTGACGTCATGAGGAGGGAAATCGTGGCTTCAGCTCTAAGAGCGGAGTGAACTAGCCCTTGTATTCTCTTTAGCCCTGGCCTTAACCAGATATAAGTTCACTTCGAATATATTTAAAATATGTTTTAAAAGTCCTCGTTTTTTTACCTCGAAAAAATTTTGTCCTCTTTTTTGCGATAAAAATTCCGAAAACTTTTTGCGGAACTTGCACATTTATAATACATAAATATACTACAAAAATATGTTATATGATAATTGATATGCAACATATATTACTTTCAACACAGTGATGGAATAAATAACTCGAGTTTAACAGTTCGATTATTTTAAGCAACAACTGTTCATAATTGCTATCCGAGGTTCACATATATGCAGTGTGCGCATAAAGAAGGAGAAAAAGAAAGAGAACATGTGTAGAAAAGATAGATAGAAATAAAAAAAGAAGCAGTAGGCGTGTGTAGCTTACCAAAGGTGTATACTTGGACATACCAGATTACCAGGCTAGGTAGTGCAGGCCAACACTGATGTGAGCAGCATGCGAGAATAAGATACTAGAATCAGAGCATTGCACACACACGCATGACCTTTGTAGAACGGACCATATGCTTTTAATCAGAGTTTCTTTTTCCTTATCTTAAAACTAGGTATAAGTTTAGTTTTCCCTCAAAGAGTAAAATATGGTTCAGGCTCCTTATTATCCAAACCCTGTTGTGTTGGCATTTAAGTTAAATGAAGAATGAAAAGTCGAGAGTGATAACAGCAAAAACAAGAGCATTCACATTTTTATTGAAACAAAGTCTTGAAAAAAAAATAGGGGTCCTAAAAAAAGTTTATATCGTTAACCCTTTGACGCAGATGGGACATCCTTTTATTTATATATATATATATATATATATATATATATATATATATATATTGATGCTCTAATTGCCAAGTAAAAATGTGTTTTGGTACTTTTTGGTTATTAAAAAACAGTCTAATAGTTACTAAAAAATCTGTTCGATTATCGGAATTATATTTGTACTAAAATAAAACATTCAAAAAGAGTAGTTAGAATTTTTTTTTTCATTCATATTCAAAAATTTACCAATAATTGATTTCGAAAAATTAGTGATATTTCAATGATGAATAACGGTTTTTCATAGATCTAAATGACTGCAAATAAGTCCAAATTTAAAAAAAATTGCGTGGAAGTGAGACGTGTTTGTAAGAATTTATCTTTAACGCAGAAAAGACAACAAGGATGAATAACCATTATATAAATGTATAATTTGAATAACGTCGCTGTAAATGATTAAAATGCTGAATATAATATTTTTCACTTGCTTTGACCTAAATTAATGCAATATAATGAAAAAAGTATGAAAAATATGTTTAATAAAAATTCTGTGTCAAAAGGATAAAGGATTATTTTTAAAGCAGTTAGGTAAATATTACACACCTGAATTATTATAAAAATGAGTACCGTAAACCGGGGCGAGTCTACCCATCCAGGGGCGAGTCTACCCATTTTAGTTTTATTTAATTTTCACTATTTTAAATTGCAAATAAAAATTTTTTTACCGACGGAGGACTTAGTTCAGAGTCTAAGGAAGATGGCGCTGTAGTAGTTTGATCCGTTTTTATTTATTTGGTGTCTTTTTAACCAACCTGTTCAAACGTCTTTTGAGAGATTTGTATTGAAAATCAGCAAACTTTTAGTTGGTGCTTCGTAAGTATATTATTATTATTATTACTATTTTTACTTTGGTTAAGTGAAAAACTTATCTAAGACTAAGATTACATTAATTTTATATGAAAAAAAAAACAGAAAGAATGTAAGTTTTGCTGTTGTAAACAAAAAGCCAGAATTCGCGGGGCGAGTCTACCCATTCGTATTTAGTTTTAATAAAGCATAATAATATAATTTAGAACTTTGTTTATATTAAAATTAAGTCATTTTAAATGAATTTGAGTATATTATTTTAATTCTGCATTGATAAATTTATCATTAATAAGAAAATTCATAGGTTAAATATAAATGTAAATATAAAATATGTTTATTTTACCTATTTTTCAATTTTTACATTGCAAAATTAGCTTTTTTTACTTAATGTAAGTTAAATAAATTAATATTTATAAATTATTATTACCTCCCAAAAGAATGGGAAAAGGATTTTTCATGATTCCCAATGCTTGAATTTCGATTTTGTTAATAATCTTTAATTATTATTATTTATTAATTATTTAATGGTAAATTTATATTAATTTTAATTTATTTTTATCAACAATAATCAGAAAAATATGTTATTTTATAATGTTAATGATTATAAAAACAAAACTGTGATCAAAATGTGATAATCGATCAAATACTCAATTTGTGTTATTTTATGAATAAAAAAATGGAATATATAGTAAAGTTATGAATTTTACTTCATAAATATCCTATATAGTAACTAAAATAACAATTTAATAGTAAAATTTGATTATTTACAATGTTAACATTCATTTTAGTAGAATGGGTAGACTCGCCCCATACGAGAGATTTGTCAGCAGTTCTATAAAAATATACAGTAACAGCGTAACTGTTAATATTTTCTAAAATCGATTTCACAGCTTTAAAGAGGGATAAATAGCGATTCCGAAACACCTATTAAAAGCCTTTTTTCTTTGATATTTACAAAAGTTTGACCACTTGAAAGTTGACAAACTGAAAAAATGGGTAGACTCGCCCCGGTTTACGGTACGTATAAAGATTACAAACTAAAAGAAGAAAAACATTTAATCCCCTTTTTTTTTTTTTGGCTATGTTCTCATATTATACAAACAATTTCATCCAGAAATTTTATAAGAGAATTTGGGTCATATACTATAGCTTGAAAAACAACTGAAATTATTCAATTTTGAACACTTTTTCGTAGTAGCATTATTTACCACAGTGACGATGAAATAAAATATTTTATGCGGATGGTGTTTGATTTTTAATGATAAGTGTTAAATAATATAGGGAGTGACAGTTTTGCTAATTATCAATTTAAGTTAAAAAAAAGTAATAATCCTAAAAAAACATATTTCCTCTAACGAAGTTGAGTTTAGTCTTTTATTGTTCACAAATGTGTTTAACCTTATTACTTAAATGGGGAAAATGTTAGCATTGTTGTATAATATTGGTATCTTTAATTTTTCTAATCGTTGTTCCGAAAAGCATGTTATAGAGGGCTTTTATTTCAATTATATTTCTAGAACGAATATTTATAGTATTTAATTAACTGAATTCTATATACCAAATTTTAATCCTAAAAAAAAAAGCGATGACTTCACTATTTTTTTTTAATTTTTTATTTCAACGATTGAAAACTCCTCATGCACCACAAATTATAGCAGGAGGCTTACAGAAGTAAGTAGAAAACAAAAACAAGAAAATTAACAAATTTACATTAAAAACAAAATTCCGCAAGGCAGCAAGACTTATACTTTTAACCAGTTCTGAAACTTCTCACTATTGGACTATTAAATTTTTAACACACTTCATTACTGTAGCATTCTGAATTACTTATACAGTTTAATCAGTTTTAACTACACACTCAGAAAATTCATTGAAAATTCATTTGAAAAATAAATATACTGGGCAAATTCTGTTTGTTCGTTACATAACAGAAAAGTTACGAAAACTTTTATTGATATTATATTTGAATTTCAAAGCTTCTAAGATATGTGCACGAAGACTAAATTTTTAATAAATAGTATAATAAATAATAAAAGCAATAAAAAATTAACAATTCAGTAGATCCAACAATTCAACGAGGATAATGTAACAAAAATTTAATGTTTGTGAAAAGAAAACAATAGAATTTAATAAATAGGCGTAACGCATTAATGAGTGTAGCATTTATTATTCTGTTCTAGACATTTACATTTTATACATGGTTTTTAAAAACTGTCTATAATCCTGTTTTTCATCTTCAATTTTTTTTTATTTATTTTGTAACCGGTGTTGATCAGCCCATCCAATTCTGACTTTACGACTATCAATAATAAACTCCATAGCATTGCAATTTTGAGCGTAACCCAGAAGACAAGGGAACACCTGGCTCAGGCATTGGGACAAACTAGCTTTCTTGTTGAAGACTTTTTGATTGAACTAACCGGCATTTTCGTTAAATAAAGAGGTAAACCATGATAAACTCGCCCATGACAAGCCCGATGGTATGGGTATTCTAACCCATGATCAGTGAGAAATGATCTAACCCATGATCAGTGAACAAATTATATTTTATGTCAGTACTGTCAGAATATGTCATTTTATGTAATTATATATAATTTCATGTAACATATCATTTTATGTCAGTGCCAGGTGGAAGCAATTTTTAAAACATTTAGCAAAAGAATCACTTTTTAGTTGCTCAAAATAAAGTAGCTGAATTTATTCAAAATTTTAGTAAAATTTTTTATTCTTTCAACACGCCCACCTGAAAAAATTACGTGAAAGAATTAATGCCTCCGATTTCAAAATTCCAAGCTAAACAAAATTTTCAAATTTTGAAAATGAAATAAGTGTATCTATTATACCATGAAATATTCACGTCATGCTACCTTGTAAATAATTATCAAAACTTCCAATATTTCTCTTACGGTATGAATATTATCGCTCTGAAATTTGTTTACCAGACCAGTTTTAATGCAACCATATATCATTGATTTAATGATTTTCATTAAGTTGGCACACCCATTAAACATCGGTAAACATAAAAAGATAATTTTAGCTTAATAATCGTGCATAGATACGAGCAGTCATTATTAGCAGTTTTTTTTTATTATTTAAAGCATCTAAAATTATAATAAATAATTATATAAGGTAAATGATGCCGTCCTGCCGTTATTCTCAAATCAGGTCGTCAGGTTAGTAACAATGCTACATCCTGATTTAAACTGTTTACATTTAACATCCTTAGTTAAAAATAAATCCTGGAGTTTGATCTTTAAATCTATCAGGCTTTAAAATATTTTCATTATTAGTTAACATAAGCCAGGACTAGTTTCCTTCAGTAAGGTCAACATAAAAACAAATTTGTTTTGTTGCTAAGCTCAGACATTCCTTTGTCTTTTGGGTTGGGATCAAATCTATTGAGATGGGATATTAAAACAAGGATTGGGAACTCAAAGACTATGTTTTCTAGTAAATTTTCCGTATTTCTTGTGTTTTGAATTCTCATGTAATTTAAAACAGATGACATTGAAAACGTGCTTTAATTCCGTTCATAATTTAAGTATAGTTATATAAGATAGCTTATTTAAATTAAAACTTTGGCACAAACATGTTCAAATTTATGTCCCTAATTTTTTATGTCCGTTCTGCAAAGGTCATGTAATAGCATTCTCGCAGAATAAGCTCAGAAATAGCTTTCACTTGCATCAGAAAAAAAATTTGAAAGAAAAGATGCTATGGCTAATTTATGCATTAAGAAATGCATTTCCTTTTCTACTTCAAATAAATTTAAGAAAAAAAATTAACCTAAACATTAAAACTAAGATTAGATGTACGACTATTTCGTTAAGATCCTACATCCAATCAATTCAACATTTTATTCAATATTAATTATTTTAAGGCTTTAATGAAATTAAAAATTTATAAAATCAAAATATAGATAAAATAAGTTTAAACTCATTAATTACTATTTATTAGTTTTAAATAAATTTTATTTCTTTAACAATTTTGAGAACATTTTAAGCAAGCAACATTTAAAAATAAACATTCAAACATTTATTTATACTAATATAACAGTTATTAAGCCAATGCAATGAAAAAAAGCACATATTTGCAGTATAATTTTATAAATTCAATTTGATTGATAAATATTAAGCACACAAAAGAGCACATTTGCAAGTAAATTCCGATCAAGGCACAGCAAGAGTCACATTTTATCATTCTCAAGTATACACCATTTAAGTAACAAGCATACGTCACATGCAAAAACTCTCAATTTCGGATAAATTGGGACAACCAGTTTTATAGTTTGTCTACGGAAAGAACTCCCCCTACCACAAAGTCTGAGGCCGTCTGCTGCTATGGAAACAAGAATAGCACATTTCAGGGAGGGTAGCTTCTCTTCACTCTAGGGATAACACAATAGACCGAAGATAGCATAATATTGTTAATAAGACCCTCTCTCTCGCCGACCCCTGTCCGACCCAAAGCCTGTCCTAAACAATGACCCCACACTCCAACTTGAAATAATTATATTTCGTTACCATAGTCACCGCCACGGGGCCAGACTAATGGCTTGGGAAGTTCTTCTTTGGACAAACTATAGGCTGGTTTGTGTCTTTACTGTCTTATTGAAAAAATATCTTCATGTGATAAAACCGTTAGGGTAAATTCTTATCTTCATAATTGAATATTGAATTAAATATTTTGCCTGTTGTGTGTTACCTAAACTATCTTTATCTTGAAATTTTTTTGGTGATAGTGGTATTTGAGCAGTAACAGAGCAGGAAGGGAAAAAAAATATTTTTCGTGTGAAATTTTCACTCACTTTTATTTGAAAAGAATACACATATGTCAAGATGTATGTTTTAAAAATTTTTTAAGTTTCGAGGTTTAATCAATTTATTGTTTTCATCTCTTTCACAAATTAAAAAGTTGTTGAACACGACAGCAAGTGAATTTTCCTAAAAAATGTGTCCACTTTTGAAGCATAATATTGTTAATAAGAAGCGTTTAAAATTGTGGAATAAATTTTTTCAGAGGCTTCATTTTTAAATATAAAAATCAATTTTTCTTTATTTAGGAAAGAAATTGAGGTCATTATTTAAATATGTATTTTTCAAATGAAAAAAAGAATGAAAAGAGCATGGAAGCTGATACATTTTTGTTCATGCTAAGCCGTAATTGATTAACTTATTTAGAAAGCACAATAAAAAGTAAGTAGCATTCTCTTTTCTTTTTTTTTTGTAGCAGATTTCAACCTGCAATTTGAATTTTTTTCAGTTATGTCAGTATCACGTGGTATTTGAATGAAGAGTTTAGGAGAATTGCAAGATGCGGATATATAGCCCAAAACTGAGAGGGAACAGCCAATTCAAAGAAGCGAAATTGAATGGCAAACTGAAAGGGAACCGATGAAACATCACTGGTAGAAATATTATTGGGAATGGCATAGCAGAGTAAGCCTTGACTGAATTCCTTTCGAAATAAGTTGTTTCCTAATATTATATAATATTATATGTTCTCTTCATTTTTAGATTTAATAAAATAATAATTTTGGATTTTCTTACTTGTATTTGAGTGACAGTAAAAAATTCTCCGTTTTATCTTTATAGTTTAAAAATATCAATTCTATATTTTCAAGCTTGAAATTCTGAATGTTATAGATTGATGAAAAGAATTATTAATTGAACTCGCTACTGGGATTGAAAAAGTCGTTCCAAATTATACAGACTTTAATGCAAAACCTATACAAGCTCTACAAAAATTAGATATAATAAAATAATAAAAATAAATATAAAAATAAAAAGAAATATAAAATTCAAAAGATTTTTTGGAGAGATTTGTTTATAACATACGCCAAATGAAATTCTTTTTTGATTTATAAATAGGTTAAACAAATTCTAATTTTCGTACAGCATTTAACTTATTTGAAGCCGATGCAACTATGCATATTTTTGTATTTGGGAATCTTACTCATTAAAATGTGCAGTAAACCAACATAGATCAAATCGGATACATTTTTCGAGTAATGAAATATTCTCCAAACCTTAACACATAGAAATTCATTTTTTAATTAATCTTAAAAATTAATTAATTTTTATTGAACAATATTTACATGTTTAAATACATCATATTTTATGCAGGGTGACTACTGCGTGGAAAAATTGAAAAAAAGATTTAAATTCACTTTAATTTGAGTGTCGTGGGGTTATATAATAAAATGGATGAGACTTAATTCAATTGAATTTACTGAATATAAATTTGACATGAAAAATTAAAATATTAATGAAAGGAGAAAGTTACAAAGGCTTAAAATGTACGACGTGTCACCCCTTTTCTGTATGGCTATTCTTCTCACACGCTAAATAACCACCCCTTACCTCCCTAACAAATATAAATTAAATAAAATGAGCCCATCTTTTTTTAAAACACCCTGTACATTTTAGTTGATAGGAAACATAGAAAACATTATCTTTTTTCTGTAAATCTTTCTCTACCAATTTTTAAATTTTATCTGTTAAGCCTATTTTCATGTATCTAATTACAATATAACATATTTTATGCACGCATAAAAAAAAAAAATAAACAAAAAACACCCTACACACTAATATACGGAAAACTCATGCCTTTAAATTACAAACACCAACTATTATTGTAATTTGATAACAATAATATGTTTAAATTGAATAATAGTTGGCAAAGTATTGATTTACTTTATACATGCCTTACGTGGAAAGTTAAAACATCGGCAAAAAGAAAATCGAATTTTTTCAAAAAATATAATTATAAAATAACGAAAGAACATTTGTAAGAATAATTACAATTATATGTGAGCAAAGTATTTAGAACTATCTTCCATTTGATCGTATATATTAGTATAGATAGATAAGTATAGATTTCCTATTATTGATCGAGTCGACTTCAGATTGCATCTCAAACAAAAAGTAGATTTTAAAAATAACTCTTTTCCATCTATTTCTTTTGGATTTCTGTTACAAATCAGACGATTAAACATGAGGTCAATACGAGTACTTCATTACGTATCTTTTTTTAAAAAAAATCGTTCAAAATAATCAACAATTTCGTGTTGTCGAACATTAATTATTCTTGACTAGACAATATTCTATTTTTAAATATGCACACATTAGAATGTTCGAAATTTGACAACATGTTATTGAACAATACAAGAAAAAAAATTCAAATAAATCAAACAGAAATTTTTTTTTTCTTTTGCTTTTTCGTCGGCAAGTTTTCTCCTTTTTGGATAAAATATTATTTAACTTTGCTATTCATATTCAAAAAAAATATTAATATTTATCTGTAATATATAAATACTGGGACAAATTTTCAGACACTGACAAAAAAAGCATGGTCAAAACTACCTGAATACGTCCAAATTTACCACGTTTCAGTATCCATGGTGACATAAAAAAGCTCGGTAATTCTTACCGAAACGCTTTGGTAATGATTTTGGTAAAATTAACAGTTAACTATGGTGTTAAAATATGTGATAAAATTTGATAAAATGAGCCTATTTGAAAGTGGTAAAATTTGTTAATTTTATCTTGATATTTTAGAGCATGGCATAAAAACCATTTATTTGGCTAAAATTATTTTTCAGTTCTGTATTTCTGCATATCTCTATGTAAACCTGTGGTAAAAAGAACTATAATTTTGAAAACCAGAATTTTCGGCAAACTGTTACCATATAAACGGAGAAATGGCCAAATGAAGTTAAAACACCAGATATATTGACTTTATTAACCAGGATTGTGAATTTTTTTTACCAGAAATTTCATTACCATACAAAACGGTAATTTTCCGGAATTTTTCCTCCCACTAGATTAAGGTGGTAAAATATTAAAACCATTTCCTTTTTTATTTCAGCTCTAGAATTAACAATAATAAACGAAAATAGTAAAACCGATGGAAAAAAAATCTGAGCAAAGTACTTTTTAAAACTATCAGTTAAATATTTTTAAAAAATGAAATTCTTAACGGCGTTTTTAAAATTTAAGACATTTTTTAAAAATTAAGAGTTTATGTAAATATGCTTTTTATCAGCATTTTTATTAAGCTTAAAATTTGTATTGAATAGTAAATCTGAGGCGTATTTTTTGTTAATATTTTTGTTACATTTTAATGCGCCAAATATATTAAAAAATAACATTTTGTTACTCAACAATTATGATGCATATATGAGAACTCTCACACAAAAAATTACTAGTTCAGAACCAGTTTTGAATAGAATAAAATTTACAAAAAATAATAAAAAAGGAAAAGTTAATTTATTGTTCGCAATAACTAAAATATTATAAATATTACTAAGACCATTTAAATGTTTTCTTTTTGCAAAACTTTTTATTTTTCATTAAAATTAGTATATCAAAACACATTTCAAACCTGTAAGTTAGTTATTTAAAACTCTTTATTAAATTAAATTTACGATATTAACATAAATATGAGAATTCAGAAAAGTGTTTTGAAGAATTGAGAAATTATAACAAAAATAAATAAATGAATTTTATTTATCATATTTTTAGAGCATTCACTAAAAGCTCTAATATTGTAAAAAAAGAAAAAAGATTTAGAATTTTGAGTGCAATATGTGCAATAATATTAAGTGTTGATAATAGTTAGAAAATATACGAATTGCCTAAAATATAATTAGTATCACGCTCTTTTATAAAAAAAAAATAAACGATATAGAAATACTGTGTCACCTCAATTGATTATTAAATATAGACATATTTCGCACTATTTAATGAATATAATAAATAGGCATACGACCCCTAAACTATTCACCATAAAAATTTGACAATGTAAACTTGTTAGCTGAGTTTCTTTTTCATAAAGTACCCAAAACGTTTGAAACAATTAATTGTACGAAGATCAAGAATCAGAACTGGGAATTAGGCTATTTGCCTGAACTATGTATATAATTTGTGAATGGTCCCTAAATTTGAACTATCATTTTTTACGGTTTTTACTAAATTAATTGGCTTTTTTATTAATTAAAATAAAAAGATGTTGAATCAAATATTCAAATCTTTCGATTCTTCAATTTAATTTAAGATCTTTGCAAAAATCAGAAATATGAGAACAAAAAGCTGAAAATCAGGACAGATATGAAAAAAATATTTTTTTATCAGAAATATAAGGACAACCAGGAACTTTGCACAATCATGAGATTCGCAAATAATCGTCACCCCCCCCCCCCCGAAAAAAAAAATCATATTTTCTTATTTTAAGAATCATATTCATTTTAAAAAGTATAAGTATATTCGTTTTAAAAACTATACTATTTTATGTCAAAACATTCTCTTGAATAAATGGATTAGTTTAATATTATTATTAAAAATAGAAAATTATTAGCTGTGTATTAAAACTTCGTTCAAACAAAATTAGATAGTATTAAAAGCAGGGCTATGGAATCAAAGATGGATCGAAGCCGGTAAGATTACTGTTACTTAAGAGTTAAAGGATAGGTTAAAGGTTAAAGGATGTTACATAGGTTAAAGGACGTTTCTAGATAAATATTTATAATTTAGATAACAAAAATAGTACTCAAATGAATATTGGCAATTATTAAATTATCATTTTAATAAAATTTATATAGTTTTTATTTAAATGTTTAGAGTTGGTTAATTTCAAAATAGTGTAATAAATTTACAACTCCAGATTCATTAGACAATGTTCATAGGTCAAAATTTGCGAAGTAATTTCGGGTGTTTAAAAATGAGCAAAACATTAAGATCTGTATAAAAAATCCCTCACAGACTAAATGGCTATCGTTCAAACTAATATCTAAGCAATAACAAATCAATATCAATATGAAACATAAAAATCAATACCAAACTTTAACAGTATGATGCATTCAAGGTAACAAAATAAAAGGGAGTTATAAACTAAATTTGATGAGGAAAAGGAAGTGGCTTTAGATGGACCCGGGTTTATTAAAAATAAATAAATCAATAAATAAATAAAATAAAAAATTGAGAGAGGCCTTAAAGTTCAAATAAAGTTGACATTAGCGTATAGAATTAAGGGAAACTATAATTCAGTATTAAAGAAATAATGACATATCCAACAAAGACATTTTATTCAAAAATAAAAAAAAATTTCATTAGTAAAAATCAGCTTTTTCCCCCCATTTCTTTTTTTACGTAAACGTTAATATTTCGATAGACTATCATTCAGGAAATATGTTTTTTAATGTTGTAGTAGTTATATAACAGAGTCACAAAAATAATGAAAACATTGTATAATGTTTATTGTATTAATTATAAATAATTAAGAATTTTCGAGAGTAGACGAAACCAAAAAATGAATAATCAATAATAATTAGCAATTGATAATAATTGTATGCGTTGATTCTTTATTTGTGGATTGGATTAGTATTTTTTGTAAAAAAAGATATATTTTCCTTCCTGGGCAGATAATAGATATGAATTTTTTAAGAATAAATGTTATAACATGACATTGCCGCAAAGTTCAATGTAATTTCTAACATTCTTCAGCGAAAGAGAAACAATTTTTAAATTGCATACGCTTTATGTTAATATGTGAATGTTTTCGACATAAAAGAACAAAATAAAAGTCAACAAAAAATGTAATTCTATCTAAAAACATCTTTTTGAAATTTCGTCGAACAAAAAAAAAAAAAGAAAGAAAACACGCGTTCAATGGATAAAATAGTACACAAAGAAATGACTTTCACTTTTCGTCTTCCACAGAGCATCAACATAAAAAGAAAATGATCGGTTTGACGTCATGAGAGAAATTTACGTCAGAGTGACGTCAGAAGACAAGATGGTTGTCCTGGGAAAGCATGCGCACCGCGATCCCAGTCTTAAATCTTTTTATGACGTCATTACACTTATCCTTTCAATGATACACATGTACCTTTACAAACAAACTAAAGTACAATACTTTCACTTTCGTCAAAAAAAATTTGCTTTCTCTTAGCCGAATCGCCCTTACTAAATAATATTCTAATAGAGAATAAGCTTGATATTGAAGCAACAGCAGTCGTAGTGTAAGCTGTCATCTTTTTCGGATTCAGGAAGAGAATTTTCGCTATTTATAATTCATCGTGTAGGCAAGTTAGGTCACTTGATGAAAACTACTTGGAAGAAAAATCAAACATTCGGTTGAGGTTTCTTTAGTTTTTTTATTGTTATTGATATTGTTCGCTTAAGAATTTTTAAAATAAAATTAGAAAAGATGCATAAATTTTGGGAAAAATTAATTTTATCTTATTTAAAATATATTTGAAAAACATTAATGCAGAAAATAACTTATAAGATAATAACCTGGAAAAAGCATTTATTGAAAATATTTATTACATCAAATAGTTTTTCTATACTATAAAAATTACGCTGTTAATAAAACGTATAGGAAAGTTATGATATATGACTTACAAGATGTTTCGTTATAAACGATATTAAGATGTAGTTTTAGAATTTTTGCTAAAAATAACAAAAATTCTAATTAAAAATTCTAATTTTGTTAAAAATGACAAAAATTCCGTGCACAATAAGGGTTGAAAAGCGGATAGAGCAGAAAATCTGATTCATTTTGATCTATTTGAATAGAAAATCAAATTATACTCCATGTGACGCAGTGTTCGTCAATTTACATATCGATTCGATACAATTCGATTTTCGTTATTTTTGAACAAAGATGGAAATAACTGAAACTTTAGAAGAGAATGGAAGAATGACACATGATGTAACTCTGTTTTAATTCTAAGAAGTGAACTAACAACAGTTATAACTTCTTGTCAACATAAATATTTTAAACTCTAATTAACAACAATAAAAGTTCTTGAAAATTATTTCGAAAATGAAGATGTGACAGTCCGTACCACATTCGACTGAAATGTGTTCATTTAGAAACCATTAATAGGTTTCTAAATTGTAGAAAAAGTGCTCAATTCTATTTTAGATCCACTCTTGAAATTGTAAAAGATTTTAAGAAAATTTCAACGCAAAATGCAAAGCAAAATTATAGAATTTATTCAGTAAAATAAACTTAAGTACTTACTAAAACTTATTTCTTGAACGGATGAATTGTCTGCACATTAGAACATTTTATTAATTTATTAAAATAGTTTTAATAAATTTATAATAATTAATATAATTTATATAAATTATATAATTATTCTATAGCGCAGGTTTTTCCAGAGCGAATATCAGCGATTGAAGCAAACGATTTCGTTAAAGAAAAACATAGAATGCAAAGCGAAATTATGGAATTTATTCAGTAAAATAAACTTAAGTACTTACTAAAACTTATTTCTTGAACGGATGAATTGTCTGCACATTAGAGCATTTTATTAATTTATTAAAATAGTTTTAATAAATTTATAATAATTAATATAATTTATATAAATTTATATAAATTATATAATTATTCTATAGCGCAGGTTTTTCCAGAGCGAATATCAGCGATTGAAGCAAACGATTTCGTTAAAGAAAAACATAGAATGCAAAGCGAAATTATGGAATTTATTCAGTAAAATAAACTTAAGTACTTACTAAAACTTATTTCTTGGAAGGATGAATTGTCTGCACATTAGAGCATTTTATTAATTTATTAAAATAGTTTTAATAAATTTATAATAATTACTATAATTTATATAAATTTTTATAAATTATCTAATTATTCTATAACGCAGGTTTTTCCAGAGCGAATATCAGCGATTGAACCAAACGATTTCGTTAAAGGAAAACTCCGCTATACTTGCTACTTCCATCTCGACGAATCGTAAGACCATAGGGTTTATAAAGGTACTAAGATAGTTAAACCTAAATGCTTTGCAACTAATGAGGCTCATTTCTGGTATAGTCAAGTACAACAGCTTGAAGAGAATCAATTGCGATCAGCTTTATACCGAAACAGGGTTTATAAATGTTAAACAGAAACGAATCACAAGTAGAACAAGTCTCTCCACTCCCTCCCAAATAAGAGAAAAAAATTTAAATGAAAAATTTGAAGAAAAAAACATGTTTCCCGAAGAACTACTGGATTGCATTCTATTGTTTGATGACATAAGAGTCGGATGCGGCTACACAGCTTCAAGCTGCTGAAAAAAAACTTAATATGTACTCAAACCTGAGTAAAAAAAAAAGAAAAAATTAAGATATTTAAAACTATATCTGACTTATAAAAAAGGGCAATCAGGAAAACTAAAAAAGAAATGTGTAACGGAATGTTTAGAAGTGGAAGAACCTTCAAATTTTTAGATACGATACAATTATCTGATGGTTATGTAATCGATTTGCTTACATTTTTCATAAATAAAAAATGAGCTTTAAAAGTAAATTTTTTATGAAACTTACACCAAAAATTTAATTGTTTTAAAGTTTATTTTAATAAACTTGAATAAAAAATATAACTAGTTTTGTTAAACGCCAAATATTATAAACTTTAAAATGCGACACAAATCGATTTTGTTTTTCTAACAAAAAGTAAGCGTACTGTTAATTCAAAGCACGATATTAAGTTTTACAATGTAATAATGGACCTAATACCGGACAAAATATGTTTTTGAAAATTCTGTAGATGTTTTACTTTTAGAATATTCAAACATTGTATAAACCGGTCATGATCGAAGAGTAATATAAAGGATCAGGAATTTTTTTTTATAACTGCAATTCCAACTTCGTGAATTGTACTTTTTTAACTATTTATTTTCATATTTGAAATTAATTTTTTTAAATTTAAAACAAATGTTATTAATTCTTTAATGTTATTAATTCTATGCAAAATAATTATATATTTATCTCAATAAGAACGTGGTGTAAAACTATTTCCTTTTCTTTACTTTAAGTGATGCAACTAGGAAAGCAATAAAAAAAAATAGAAATTCATGCTGTTAGGAATATTCAGAAAAGTGAAAAATATAATTTAGATCTTAGGCAATAAAATTTTTTTGAAAATAATATTTACAAATTGCAGTTTATTGCCAGATTTTTTTAAAAAGAAAACTAGCAAAAAATAATTAAGACAAATGAAAGTATTCAAAACCAATTAAAAATTGCGCATTTTAAAAAATTAAGATTGGTTTTTCATAAAATTAAAAACTGGATTTTTTTAAAAAATTTATATATATTTTTAAGCTATTTATGGAGAAACGTATTTTTTCTGTACATTTAATAAATACTACAATGATCAATAAAAATTAAAAGAATAATATTTTCGTTGACAAAAAAATAACTAATGCAATGATATTTGATAATTGCGTAGGAGTAATAATATTTAATAGTTGTAAAAATATTTTAATAAATAAAATCTTACAGTTTATTGAAATAAGTATTTCATTGGCATTTTGTTTCTCCAAAATTTATTTTTAAAAACTTTAACTTAAGACTAAATCTATTAAAACTACCGATTTCAAAATATGGCCATATTAAAACTACCGATTTCAAAATATGACCAATCTTCTTTAATAAATAATTTTTCTCATTGCTCTAAAAATTTGATGAAGATAATATTTTTATTTGTATAAAAATATCTTTTTTTTTTAAAAAAAAAAGAAACTCATTCAAATAAATTAGGTTCTTCATCTGCAAATACTTGAATTTACCAAAATTCTGCTTACAAACTGATTTACATTATAAATATTCCTTGTAAAGTATTGTAAATACTCTGAAATCAAAATATTTTGTTTACGGTACGATTTGTACTATACGCTAATGCTCAATAACAATAATTAGGATAATAACAATAATTAGGATAATAACAATAATTACGAAATTGATTCCCATTTAGATTCAAATAATTGGATTTTACTAAAAACTTTAAAAACTAATATTTATTTTGTAACAACCAAAACAAATGCCATAAATCGTCATGATAAAACATGATGCTGTGAAAACAACAACAGAACAATATAGCAAAATTAGAATAAAATGCTTAAATCTACCATGATAAATAGTAAACAAAGCAAACTACTAAAATTTTTAAATTGAAAATGACGATTTATCAGAAGAAAAAAATTGGCAAAGTGGTATAAGTTAAATAGCTAACATATAAAAATCATTATCACACAAAAGAATAAGTTATTTACCTGTTTTTTTACGCCGGAATTTAGTTTCTTGATCGTTTTAGCTAGAAGAATTTTACTCATAGTTCTAGGTGCTATGGGCATTCTGGGAAATGTATTTGCTAATCACACTTTTTTTTGCTCCACAAATGGAATTTCAAATATTGATGTTGACTAAAGTTCTAATTTGCAAGTTCAATATCTGTCAAACTATTCGTGTTCAATCCAGATGTTCTAAAAATAGCTATTAAAATGCAGAAGTAATAACGCGCTAATTATAAATTCTCTTTCAAAATATTCTTCCAGTTCAATTATTTATTGTTCACAAATGTCTACTAAAACACAGATTGAGTAGTATATCTGTTAAAGTGCTATCTCATTTAAGTTATCAATAGGCAGCTATTTTAAAATAGTTCCAAGAACTAAAAAATCATCCAGAAAAAAACTATTGCTTATTACACTGAACGGTAAAACAACACACTGATGCAATTCTAAGTGTTATCGTGTGCTGTGTCACTTTTAAAAATTTAATAAATTTAGCTAAGAGGTTTTAATTGAAGTAAAATCTCTAATTTTACACAATTTTGTCGTTTCTTGTAAAATAAACTAATTCTCTTAGTTTTGTTACAAGGTTTTCTGAGACAATTATGAACTTCGAAAAGGACGGTTTTGTCGTTTTGAGCATCTGTTGTTCAACTGGAGATCTCCTTTTTAGAAAAAGCTTTTCGACGTCCAAATTACAATAAATCAATCGATTAAATAAGTGCACTATGTTCGTTATCTACTTGGAATGAATATAGATTTTGCAAAAGATAAAAATACTTTTCTTTTCGAACTAGTTATTTTCAATAGTCCTTAAAAATAAAAGTTATCGGGAATCTTCTATCTTAAACTTCCTGCAAAATTCTACAAAATATCTTCCTTTTATGATTAGCACTTTGGGCTCTTTCAAAATTAATTCTGAATCAGAATTAAAAATAACAATTGGACTAGAAATAACTTCAAATGAAGAACTTTTCCTTTTTAGTTAGCACTTAGGGTAAGTGAATTTTTCAATTCAAAAAATACTTCATCAGACCTATTTTTCTAGAACTTTTGTTGTGCGTATGTTAAGCTTCTACAAGTAGAAACATAAAAATTAAGTATCTATCATAAAATATTTGTCAACATGTGCACTGTAAGCACAATGATTCGTTATAAAATACAATTATTCACTTTGTATAAAGCTAATCAGTTAAGCCACTGGTGATAATAGTTTCTAGCATAGATGGTAGAACTCGCTAAGAAGCAAATCAAACTAAAATTCGGAAAGACGTAATCAATTCAAGATAAAAACTGATTAAATCAGATTTTTTAAAAAATCAAGCAATTTTTTTTCTTTAGTTTACGATTTTCAAAAACATTAAAGCGACAGATGCTTTGCTCGAAATCTGGAATATGAGGTATAACAACGTTGTGCATTGCTTGATGTAAAACACCATTCGAACATATGATAATGATAAACTTAATTTTGATTTACATTATTACAGTTGGACCCAATTAGTTTGAGCAATCTTTCTCAACAGCCTACCCTTTTTATTAATATTTCTTTTTCCTTCAGGAATAAAATTACTCTCCGCTATTCTTCCAAATAAATCGTTTTCTTTTTAAAAAAAATTCTACAGCCATGTAAATTTTAGGTTCGAATACAAACCGACTATGCAAAGTTTTCCAACACGCTACAACATAATCTTCAAAAACGCTTAAAACTCCGCTTAAAAACAACACAAACGGGAGACTTTTCGAATTCCGGATCAAGCTGGCAGTAGGTTGTTTCTCTGCCTCCAGTATTTTACTTTTCCTGTTTCCACCTCAACAAAACATGGCCGCGGTCTTGTGACTGTAGCGATGACGTCAATTGGGCGAAGGCGAATCAGAAAAGAGCTCAGTACTTGCTGCAGTTAAAGGAGTGACGGCTTTCGTCTGACGAGCAGCTGAAGGAGAAGATTAAGGGTCAAATCTGACCAAAATGTTTTAATTCTATTCGGTTCTACAGGATAACTGATTTCATTCAAATGTAAAAAGAATAATCAATGGACGTGAGTTTGCCAAAGTTTTGAATTCAATGAAAATTTGTACATATGAAGAGCATAGGAGGAAAGAGAGAAAAAAGAGCAACTTCCTCTTGTAAATTCACGATTAATGATTTACTATTTTTTTTACACTAATGTTTATAGGTTTTAGGATAGATTTCAAAGAGTAACAATAGTAAAAATTATGCTTAATAGTAGAAAAAACAAAATGTGCAAAATAAAATACGGACCATTCTGAATAACTTCTGATCCAATGTTTGGAATTTCATGTTCTAAGACTCAATTTTAATAGGTCGAGGAGGTGACCTCAAATAGGCTCGTTAATTAGAGCAGACGATATTTTATATTACAAATCAGACAGGGAAAAACGTACTTTCTGTGAATAAACATGCCGTTTTTTTTTTGACGAATTCGAATTTCTGACCCCCAAAATATAACAGATAACCGCAATCTGGAAAATATGGTTCCAATAATTAGGACAAAAGAGAGGATACAAAAGTTACGCATTTCGCCATATTTCTTAAGAAACTTCTTCGATATTTCTTAAGAAACTTCTCTCTTAAACTTCTTAAGAGACATAAAAAAATTTTTTGTCAACAATTATAAAATTTGTTTATTTAAAGATATCCTTGGGTATACATTCAAAAAATAGCTTTTTGTAAATATTCATTAGTTTTTATTATTTTATTTCATAATAGTCGAAAAATTTTTGAATAGTAAGGTGTACAGTTTCTTACATCATTTTAAGGAATGTAATTTTAAATAGCAAAATGCGAAATTTGAGCAAGATTGGTCAACAACTTCTTGAGAAATCAAATTTTGAAAAAGTCGTATTTTTAAAATTGTAATTTCGTGTAAAATGATTTTTTTAATGGTGATAAAATTTCACTTTTGTAAGTAAAGAGTAAGTGGTGAGAAGGTATTGCACATAGCTTCTAACATGGGCTTAAAAAAATTCATTTCAAAACAACAATAACTTAATTTGCGATTTTTAACAATAATTTATTCTTCACGTCACGTAAATTACTATTACGTGGATCAAAATTATTCACAGACAGATAAAAAAAACACACTAAAATAAAATGCTTAAATTTAGTCAAAATTTTTAATTCATTTGACGACGTCATCACATTTTATCAGCAATGTAATCATATGTAGAGATCAGTTTTTTATTTTATATGAATAGAATTGAGCCTGCTTTGTGACTTATAATGAAGAAAATCATTTTTTTTTTAAACAGCAGGCCCAACTTTGAATTTATGGCTACCAATGTTCAACTCCGTAGCCTTGTAATTTTGAACCTAATCTAGGAGACAAGGGAACTCCTGGATCAAGTGTTGGGTGAAATTTGCCTTTGCGGAAGACTTTTTAATGAAACTAACCCACATTTGCATTACATGAATAGTAAAACCACGAAAACCTTCCATAATTAGGGTGACAGCAAGAGGACACAAGCCTTGATCCGTCTACCACTGAGTATATTTCTCGTCAGCACTGGGGTCGGTGCAAGCCGGATGCGGAATTCGTATCGTCTGGGATTTGAACCCGGTTCGCCTCATTGGAAGGCGAACGCTTTATAGCGTTTAGCCTGACGAACGAGGCATTTTCTTTTCTTCTAGCAAAGATGCACCAAACACTAAAAAAATCCATTATTATTATAAGCCGGGTGCAGTAAGAGGTAGAATCAATACCAATAATATCTCTAACGAGGCAAAAAGAGTAAAAATAAGCCAAAATTCAAAGGTTAAAAACATTTGTAGAGTAACATATCACTTTGTTTAAAAAAAATATTTTGTCGTTAATTTACGTCGCACTGGAGCTGCACAATGGGCTAATGGTCTGGGAAACATCCCTGAGGATGATCCGAAGACATGCCATCACAATTTTAATCCTCTGCAGATGGGGTGTTTAAATTTCGGTAGCTCGACGACCTGCACGTGAAGTCGAGCACTTTACGGTAGAACAGTTCAACGAGGATCAATACCGCACACCCTCCGTCCCCACGCAGATTGATCCAAGTGGTCACCCACCCGCACACTGACTGCAGCCATTGATGCTTGACTTCGGCGATCTGCTGGGAGCCGTGTCTAAACGATCAGTCCCCTGCGGGACTTAAAATAATAATAAATTTTCTTCTAAAGTGAAATATAAATAAAAGTCCTACAGCAAATGCAGTACGTTGGACAAATATGACCAACCTTGTCTTTTTCTCGTAAAAAAAAATATTTTGCCGATTTTTTTTTAAAATTATTATTGCATAGCTATATTGCATAGCTATATGCATGGTACATTCATCACAAAGTGCGACCTTTATCAAATTAAGAAACACTAGTAGATAGCACTAGTTCATGAGAAAAATCACAAATACATCGAAAGGCTTTCGAACGCATTACCTCCACGCTTCTGAGTGTTTGGGGAAATGGCGACCATGGTCGCTCATGTTTAGCTAATTAAAGTTCGATTTCATCATGGCGTTCATTAGATTTCACCAAGCGTAATAGCACATTGCTTCCGTCTTTCAGTTATTGCCAAGTAAAATCAAGATATTTTTCTTTTTTCTTGTGATATCATTTTGACGTAGAAAAGTTGTTCTTCTTTGTTGCAAGTCATTTTTATTAATAAGGATAAAAAAATTGCATTTTTTGTTTACTTCGTTAACATAATATTTTATAAATATTTAGCGCCGAAACAAAATTTTAAATTTAAACAAGAATTCATGATATCGGATATTTCACAATACCGTTTTCTAACTCTCACTTAGGAAGGAATTAGAGGGTCAGATTTTCACTTTAACATTCATTTTTTCTTTATAAAGTATATCCAACTTCAATGAAACAGTTTTATGTAAGATATTAGTGAGCTATGAGATTTTTCAGTTACTTTTACACATGAGCCTATGTCGAACCTATCCAAGAATCGAATGATATTGAGCTTCCGCCTATAACTTTTGGCGTCGAGCATTAGCCCGCTCACATCACTTCTGCGCTTCCTAATGCGAACGTATGGGAATATGGAGGGAATCTAACCCGCTACCTCGAAGCTAAAAAGTTATTGGCGGAAGCTCAATATCACTTGACAGTTATAAAGAGGTCATCAAAAGGTCGCTTTTTTAGATAAATAATTCATGTGGATTAAGGATTTGGGAAGGATGAATAAATGTGTGCAAAAAAATTTTATTAAATAATTCCAAAAATATAAAAAAAATATGCAACATATAAATGCAATATTTGGCTACGAGATTTTTTTTAAAAGGTGAAGACATTAACTATACTATCATTGTTAACAATGAGTGGTTAATTTGTATAAATTCTTTATAATGACAAAACTAGAACATTTTTAAAACCGTGTGCATATGACAGACTATTTTTAAAAAGGGCAAACAACAAATTAAAATCACTCTACTATAGTATATTGAAAATAAATTTTATCGCAAAAAAATAATAAAATATTCTATTAGTTTCTATAGTACAGTAAGTTTTTATAAAGTTTCTGGTATAAATTTACTAATGGAGCAATTAACAACTCAAAATAGTTTGCAATCAACAGATAGAAAATTTTTATAGTACTGTCTCTTGAAAAAAAATATCATTATTCATAAGTAAATATTCCCTCATTCCTAAAATCTAATAAGAATTTGGGATACAATTTAAGATTTCCGTATTTAAGTAATTTTAAAATAAGGTTTCAATAATTTCTGAAAGACAAAATATTGAATATACCTCTTAATATTTTTGCTCAAAAGTAATATAGTAAATTATACTTCAATTCACCATATAAAAATTCTATGATATGAAAATTCTATATATTGATTGGTATCGATCTTTTTAAAATCGATCGTTTACAGATTGTAAAAAACAAACCAGTACTCATGTAACTACAAAACTCCACTCTAGGAGATTTTTTATTGCATTTGGTGAAAATAATAAATCTGCATATGGTCCCTAAGTTCATCATCATAAATTATATAATTTAAAATTTTCAATTTATGATATCAATTAATTTTCATAAAATGACTGAATTCTCAAAAAGTGTAAAACAATGAATCCTGCTGGTACAGCTAATGCCTTAAACATACATACATATATGCATGTATATATATATATATATATATATATATATATATATATATATATATATATATATATATATATATATATATATATATATATATATATATATATATATATATATATATATATATATATATATATATATATATATATATATATATATATATATATATATAATTAGGGTGAGGCCCTTAAGTTGGAACTATCGAACTTTCCGATTTATACCAGCAGGCTTTTCATTAATCAAAATTATTTTCCTTTATTAAGTTTATTAATTAATTTTATTAAGTAAAATAATTTTTAAAAATTAGTTTCATTAATTTTTTACTTAAAATTATTTTCATTAATTTATTAATTAAAAAAAATTGTTGCATAAAAAACCCAAATCTTTCTAATCTTCAAATCAAATATTTTAAAATTTGCATTTTTTTCGTAAAAAAATGTATGTTCTGAACGCATACAATCAGGAATATCAAAATGAAGGAATAGAGGCAGGAATGATCCGGAATCAATTAGAACGAACCAAAGACTAATCAAGAATATCAGGACAAGTGCGAACTCTAACCATTGAAAAAACCATTGAAAAGAAAATAATGAAACATAATACACAAATAACAAAATAAAAGGCTTTTCTTATAAGTATTTCGTGTAAATAAAAGACTCTAAACGTTAAAAATTTTTCAGCTGTAATGATTATTTTCGGAACAATCAGAAATACTATTACTAAAACATGGCCAAGAATTAAGAATTACGTAAATAGAAGTTTAAAGTTTACGTAAATAGAAAATTCAAGTGCGAACAATGCACAAAACATGCGGATTTTTTCAGTTCAAAAGCATATTTCTGAAATTTTCTTCTTTACTAAACATTTTTATTTGTATTACGTTTTGAGCTAAAAAAAAGCACGTGTTCTTAAAGAACAAATGGATTGTATTTTAAAGTTATTCATTGGAAACAATTATTTTCTATAATACTTCCAAGTTGCACACTAAAGTTTAAGTAAAAAAGTTATATATATATATATATATATATATATATATATATATATATATATATATATATATATATATATATATATATATATATATATATATATATATATATATATATATATATATATATATATATATATATATATATATATATATATATATATTTTAAACGGCGTAGAATTTAAAAGTACTGATAGAATTTAAAAATACTGAAATGAATAAATAATATTGAAGATTAACAGACGAATTCCTTTTATTTCAAATTTTGACAATAACGGAAATATTTCATTTCTAATTCAATTAAATAATTATTTAATATATTAGCTCTCAGACTTTTTTAAGTTACACATACTGTTGCAAATGTGTAACTGACTGTGTTGAACGGAAATACTAGAAAACGGATCTCTAAAACAAGTTTTTCCGCAAACATACCCATTCTGCAGAAAAGCCGCATTCAAGGAAATGTTTCATTAAGTTATTCATTTCCTTTTCTTTTATAAATTATTCATTATTATTCCCGGCATAACGATAAATTTATGAGGTTTCTAAAAGTAATTAAACTTAAGCTTCCATTTTTAATTTGAGGATAATTAAGAAATGAAAGAGCTACTTACTTTTTAAAAATCCGTTATCAGAGAATTAGTAACGTCTTACTATTATTATGTAAAGTAATAATAGAATGTTAATTAAATATTTTAATGTTAGATTGGATAACGTAAAATTTGTAAATTTTATGGTTTACCAAAATAAAACTTTTAGTTGCTCATTTTTTTTATAAATGTAAATTGCTTCTGTAATTACATATTAGGGAAAATTACTCCTTCTTTCAGTAATCTTTGAGTCATAGAATTACGCATATATATATATATATATATATATATATATATATATATATATATATATATATATATATATATATATATATATATATATATATATATATATATATATATATATATATATATATATATCAATCTCTCTCTATATATATGTTGAGGTTTGTTCTTAAAGATATATAAATATTTTTAAATTGTTATAAACATACAAATAATACTTCACCCTTTAAGTTTAAAAATTCATATGTAATATAAGATTTATTTGCCCATTTATGTAATTTGTGCATGGAAATAAGTAAGGGTAAAATAGACAAACTTTATTTGTTTTAAATGTGCAGAATTTATTTAAACATTGTTATTGAAACTAAAATCTGATTGCATATTCATGGCAGATTTTTTTTCTTTCCCCAATCGGATTATGTATCTTAGAAGCGGTCAGGATTTTCGATAATGGAGTTATGTGGCGCCATCTCTGGCCATTCTCATAAACTGGTTGCAAATTATTCCTCCGAGTTTAATATAAAATAGTTAAGAGTGTATTACTTTTGATCCGATTTTGCATGGATAAAATAACACCATTTCTAAAAGTCCCAAGCTTGATCTTTCAAATTGGGCCAACAGTTTTGCCATGTAAATCCTTTGCAATCATTTTCTGCTAAAAGAAAGATTGTTTACATAGAGTTAGCATTTTCCATATTTTTGTCCAACCTCTCTATGTTAACCATAATAAATTTATAATTTAGGTCTGAAGTTGAATTTAATAGATATGAATTCGAAGCATGATGTTTTTTTTTTTTTTTTTTTTTTTTTTTTTTAATATAAAGTGGCTGAAAAAAAAATTAACATCCTTTCGATATAAAAAATATGAACTATCACTTTTTTAATGTATGTGTTTTGTTTTTTAAATTTGTATGTGGGTGTGTATGTTTGTGTGTGTGTTCGTGCGTGTGTTCGTGCGTGTGTCCGTGTGTCACTTCCTGTGGTGTCTGGGTAAAGTTAAAACTTATGTTAGAAATTAAAAATTTAAATTTACACCCTTTTTTTTCACATAAAATAAGTTTTAGCTTATAAATATTGATCACAAATAATTATAAAACTGTATCAATAAGTGTTAAAATAATAGCTTTCTAAATTTAGAGTATTCTAAATATTAAATTCAATAATACGACATTATTGTCATAATATATAATGCCATGAATAAAAAAAATTTATACAGTCAGTATTGCATTCAAACAGTAAGTAGAGATTTAAAAATGCAGAAAAGGCCTTTAACTATAATCTGCATTTTTTTCAATTATCACTCTTTGCTATTGATAAATGGTAAAATGCTAATTGGTAAATGGTAAAACATAAGAACACAAATAAAAGTCTCATACCCTCTAACATTTGAGATTTTTGCAAAATATTTTTTTTCAGTTGTAATGAATTAAAGCGGAAAATTTTAATACTAACAGAATTCATACTGGGCTTTAATAAAACCGAAGAACATAATTATCCGTCTATTTCTAATCTTTTCTACAGCTGTTTAGATTGTATGTAGTGGAGGACAAAATTCTTTCAATTCAAATTTATTAAAATATTAATACGTTACCTTTTAAACAACTAGCAAATATATTTTTTGAAGCAACGAAAATTTCGTAGTAGTTGTAGGGTATGAAGCCTGGATACTAAAAGGGAAGAGGAAATTAGTGGTGGATTCGTTTGAAAGATGGCAGCACTGCATACAGACCACGCAAAAACTTAATCCTGCAGTATTTTGTGGGATAAAATCTATGAGAGATTTTAATTCCAAAACAGTGCCCTACATATACTCTGTTATCAATTTTTAAAACATTATTCCTATTTTCGAACGCACAGTTTAAAAACCTGATTGTTTTTTTGTGTATTTATATATATATACCCAATATATACACGCCATAGCTATAAGCATATAATATATATACACGCCATAGCTAAGAAAAAATGTATATGATAAGGAGTTTGGATAAATAAATAAAAAAAAAATTCATGAAATTGTATAACAGGGACCCAGTGACGTGCAGAGAAGAGGCGAAGGGCTTAACTACCCCTGGCATCTTGCCTATAAGGGCATTTACGATACATTTAAGCTAAATCCATTCTATTGTTTTTAATATGAAAGCAATTTTTTTGAATAAACATATTTGTCCCACGCGAAATATTAAATGAAAGAAAAAAGTAATTTTCAAACAAATGTAAGTTATTAAAAGCTTAAATATTCCGTACTCTTAATTAAAAATTGAGAATGCTAAAAATGCTTTGTGGGAAATAGTAAATTCGATATCTAAATTACTTTCTTTCAATTTATATATATATATAAAATAACTTTTAAAATATGGATTAAGGATTTATTATGTTCCAGTTTTTTATTAAGGAGCAACAGTATTGCAGTAACTCCATAGCGTGATAAGTCACTTTTTGTTCCAAGCGATATCGGTAATTGTTCCTTCTTCGCTAATTTTTTGTTCCATGGAAAAGTGTTGAAAATTTCCAATGCAGATCGCTTTCAACGTTTCTGACATGAAAAATGATTCGATGAGATAAATCAGCTCGAATTTAACAGTTAAGGACTAGAATTGAAAAAAGACCTAAGTTCAAAAAAGAAAATTTTTGAAGAAAAAGTAAAACGCTCCCATCTGGTATTTAGGGCGCTCTCCATTTCACTCCTTGGAGTTCGTTGACAACAAAAACACCTTACATATTAACCTAACTTTCTTACATTTAGTTTTTAAATATCTTTTTAAAATTATTGTTTTTTTACATGGTAAACTATTTGTTATTTTTATCCCTATTATTGTTAATTTTATAGGGTTATTATCGTGAACAAAGTACCGGGTGTCTTATCACTGACCGCTGATGGCACTTAGGACGTTCTCCACTGCACTGAGCATGGCATATTCAAGCAACGCGGTTTTTCGACAAATTTTTGAACAATTACCACTGGAGTTTGTGTTCTCTACTTTGTTTTGGACCCTTTTCCAAGGAAAAGAAAATTTTTTAAAAAAATGAAAGATTTTTGTTGGGTTGTTTTCTACTTCTTGTCCTAGGTTGTAGTTACTCCTAAGAGTCATGAAGGGTAAAAAAATCACACGATTTTCCCACTTTTAAATTCATATATATTCTTTATATTTAATGAAGTTTATTGCTCATTTTATACTCTGAATAAATTACAAAGTTAGATAATTCAATTGTAGCATTTATTTAAAATTTTGACTCCATCGCGCAAGTTTCAGTCATTCTTCTTCATCTTTTCGTTTTTTTTTTAATACAACATCACCTTTAGGTCAGAGTACATATTTTTAGCAACAATAAATCATCGTTGTCAAAACATCTTGTTTCATTCAACAATAGAACAATCATGCAAGAAAATATTCACCTTTTCTTCTGTATTATTTATTTTCATTTGGACATCGACACTTGCGATCAGTACGTAATAAAATTTTTGTTCAGTTTAGTCCCTTTCTCACATTTTTACTGCATTCAAACAATAATATTAATAATCAACTTTTTTTTTTTTAAATTGCCGTAGTTGTATACCTTTTCTTAAACTTTAGTTATAAATAAAATTTTAACTTAAAAACTAACTACCAGTTATATTCAAACATATATGTTTTTTAATAATTTTATCCATAATAACTCAGTGGAGCGACAGATCATGGAGAACCAAGGCCTACTGTGCTCATCCCAGTTTTCTTGACCTTTACGATGCAAGAGCAGATATCCCGATTGAGCAATCAGCCGAACACCCAGTGTTTAGTTCTCCATCATGCTTGGTCCTCATTTCATTGACTCAATGAACGGATGAAAGGCAGAGTGAACCTCCCCTGTTTGAGGATAGAACCGACTTGCGGTACTGGGACGCGAAGCACTACCTCTGAGCCACAGGGAGTTTAATAATGCTATCACTCCAATTAATTTCAAGTACTGCATTCATTTTGGTAGTGCTAAGCTCTCATTTAGTGCAACTGAATTTAAGATCAGGGTGAGAGATACCGTGAGGTTCAGGAAATGAAAAGTTGCATTTTAGTACAGATTGAATGCTTTTTCTGGGATGCCCACTTTCTACGCTTTTTAGGAAAATTTCTGCTGTTATGTTTATGTTGTTACGTAATTCTTAGTTTTGTGAATTCGATTTAAAGTTATTTTCCACACCACTGCATGTAAATGATTCAAACGTTTATATGAAACTCCACTTTGTAGCATGGCTCTCTTGGTGAGACTAAAAAAGTATTGGCTAAATACCAAAATTTCTGCAAGCTTTAGTTTTTAAGTGTATACCACTCTATAAAATATTTCTCAAAAAGCAAAGTAGCCCTGCTTTTTTCTAAAAAAAGAGTATTCAGAAATGTATTTTCTTGTTTCAATGTTTTTAACTGGTCGCCCAAAAACTCTACTGCAATGATTTATTTAAATTATGATATGCTTTACTAAAAACCACGAGCATTTGCAATTATCCTTGATCTTAATTTCTGTTTTTTTGTTTATTCTTAAGTAAATTTTCAATGTTTTTGCAAATTTTGTTAACTATACACTGAATATACTTCTTTTCTAAATTTTAAGGTTATTAGAAATGAACAGAGAGGAAATTTTAAAAATGTCGTAAAGTTAAAATTTGATTTCTAGGAAATTATTCGACCGATTTTGCTTACATTTTCTATTTTTCCATGTAAAATTACATACTTTAAAATGATGTAAACAGTTGTATACCTTACAGTTCAAATGGTCTACATTTATTATTAAATAAAATAAAAAAACATAATAAATATTTACTTAAAATCATTTTTTACATGGAATTATTTTTGAATGACGGAATTTTATAGTTGCAAGTTAAGACAATTTGCAATGTGCTTAAAAAGTTCTCGATATATGCCTAAATATGAAAAAAGTAAAATTAACTTGATGAGGTCCCAACTTTGAAACGCTCTCCTGATCAAACTATTGGAACCATATTACTCCGTACGTTTGGGAGTCAAAAATCCAAATCCGTCGAAAAAAATATTATTTTATTTAGAGAAAGTACAATTTCTGCTTCTGATTTCGTAACTTAAAAATTTGTCTGTCCGAATTAATTAACATATTTGAGTTCAACACCTCGAATTATAAAGATTGAATCCCAGAGCATGCAGATCCGATCATTAACTCAAAAGTTAATCGGAGTGGTCCATTTATTTATTTATTTTTTTGAGCACTTTACACTATATTTTCTCTCAGCTTTTTTATATTTGCACTGTTTATCAGAAAAATCCTGCTCCTTATTTAACTTATTATTCTAAATATTAATTTCTCGATCACAGATTTCACTTTTATGCCATTTTTCTTGATGTTGTTGTAGGCCAATGCTTGGGTTTTTGAACTTCATAATGATGACTATGTCATCGGCGTAAGAAACAGCGAAAAGACGAACACAATGAACTTTTATTTTCTTTCATAATGTAGCATTGACTTAGTTAAATTTCAAGTTAATCAAAATCTTTTTTAAAACAACAATAAATAGTTGATACAATTTTAAATATTTTAGAACAACCTTGAGAAAAATAGCAGCATTTATATCATTTTTTTCTTTTTTATAATTGTCGAATCAAAGAAAAGTGGATGCTTACTAACTTCTTGCACTGTTCTAGATAGGGACCAGTTCGCACTTTCGAGTAACACTGAGTTTAAAGTAGGTGGCACTTTTCATCGTATCTTTTAACCTATCAATGCACAAAAAGTGGTCTATATATGAGAAGTACCATTACGAAAAAATTGACAGTTCATATTTGTTTACTTCAAGTAGATGTTTCATTTTGTTACTTATAGCTTTAACTTTTAAAAAGCACTATACTTTGACTTTCGATCAAAATATATATATTTATATCACTGATGTATAGCGAACTACCTAGTTTAAAAACGTATGGACTCATTTTTTTTTCTTTTTTGGAAAAAGGAACCGTCCCAATAAAAGTAGCTAGACATAAATGGGTTAATTAAGGTCAAAGAATACAGAGGAAGAAGACAGATATTGGATAACATCTAAGTATTTTTTTTCTTCTCAAGTGAGACTGACATTTTTAATTTTTTATTATTTGACTTCACTATTACTAGTTTTTGCAGCGTTCTTTAAAATCGTAGTTAGTGTTGACTTAAAAAAATATTTATGCGTCACTACTTTCATATTGACCATTCTCATAGTCTATTGTTTATCAGTTACCTTTTAAAGATGTCAACCACTTCACATGTTTAAAATCTCATATCTTTTTATGTGACAACATTGTCATAGTATTTTTTTCTTAGTTTGAATTTTACCAAAACAAATTCAGAGAAGGCAGCTAGATTCTTTAACAGTTTTTTTTTCATCATAAAATTTTCATCATTGGCACGCTATCTGAGAAAAATTTCATTTCGGCTGGTATTATAATTTACACTGTTAAAATTTTCAAGTTAAAATTATGATAAAATAATCAGCAGCAGTCTGTCAATCCATTAATATTAATATTCACGGTAAAGATCCTTTTTTTACGTCTACGGTTTGCAAACCGTTTACAAAGAGTATGGTTATAAGACTACGAATACAAAACTATCCGGTTTTTTAACCATTTATAACTAGCATTGTTTCAAGACTGAAAAAAGAAATTTATCTAAGCGTTTCGTCAGGTAATTGGCATTGCAGGCCAGCTGGACTCGAACTCCTGTTTTCACTAACGTGAGTCCAGTTCCCTCCCAACCAAGCTATCTTGGTCACTTAGTTGTTCCTTAATTTTTGATAGGAATAATTTAATAACAGCGAACACATGAATGAAATTGAAGAGCTGCTAACTCGTACATATTTTGGAATTTTTTTGAAGTGGTTGAGAAATAATAAGCAATTGTTTTACAATTTTTCTAGTACTTTAAGACATCAGGTCACTTTGGTTCAATGTACCAAAATGTTCATCCATAATTGTATAATGTAAGAATTATCGTCAAAACTTAAGCAAAAAAATACTCTTATTAATAATTTCAAATTAACATTCAAGCAACAAAAAAGTAGAAAGGCTAATGAAGGAATAAATAAATCTGTACGAAAACTGGTAATGAAGTGAGACTGAAAACATCCAAACTTGATTGATTGTCGGAGGAAATTAGTATTTCCACAGATTTTGATCGTGCTTTTGTTTTTTTTTTCTCACTTTAATATAAAATTGATATTCTTATTGGGATTTTTCGATCAAAATATATAAAATTTTCATTTATTTGAGAAATAAATGGAGATGTAAGTGATTACAGAATAATCTGTATATTATGCTAGAATTATTTATATGTTACGAAGGATGACTGTTTCGTCTGGAAACAATATTTTTTAATGACTTGATGCTGAAAATCATAATATTTTTTAGAATAAGGATATTTGTTGCAAGCAATTATCCTATATGTCTAAATTATAATTGCTATCTTCGTTTTTAAATGGCAGTATTTAAATTGCTATATTTACAAGCTTGTATGAAATTTTAAATGTTAAAATTAAGATTTAAACTGGTAAATGTGGACCTTTCTTCTATATTGAAAATGAGTTACAATAAAGTAACAACAGTTTAAATTTCGTTTGCACACTCAATTTATATTTGTTTCGTTGAATCAGTTTGAAATGAGCAATTGTATAAAAGAATTGAGTAGAAGATTAGAATAAACTGGCAAAAATAATAAAACTATTTATCCTTTTCAATGATTTAGATTTAGAGTCTTATTTAAAGCTTTCAGACTGTGAATATGGGAAAAAAAAGTTTTACAAGATTCAAAAGCTAATATATGAAGCAAAATGTTGGGGTACGCACTCTGATATATACAGGGTTATTCATAATTCCCTCCGCCTGTAAACGCCATTTTTCTTTACTACAACTGGCTTCAGTGGTACATGTTACTGCCATCTACCGGCAACTGCTTAAATTAAAACTTGAATATTTTCGGAATAATTGAATTTATTCTTTACTGCCATATTCGTCTTCGTTTTTTTACTATAACTCTTCGAAACCCCGGAGGGAATTATGAATAACCCTGTATTATAATGAATTTTAGTTGTATATTAACCTTTGCTGTACAGTTATTAACAAGAATCAAAATAATTTAGTTTAATTATGATTATTAGGTTAAATCAATAATTATTTGTAATATTTATTTGCATAAAGTATGTAAAAATTACGGAATTTAATTTTAAATTTAAATATTTTTAAGTAATAAAAATACTTTCACTGCTTATAATAATTGATTTTTCTGATTGATTATTTCTTAGATCAAATTCTGTATTGAGTTATCAACTGTGAAAGAAGTTGTATGAAATTAAAGAGTAAATCTCATATATAGTTTGAATATATTACAAGATGACGATTTTAAGGAAAGCGAACTAATATTATTTATTAAAATCTTCTATTTTAAATTGCAACTTCAGATTTAGCCAGTAATTCGCATTATTTATGATCCCAAATAAGAATGTTTCATAAAAGGCTTCTGAATAAATTAATTTGACACTTTCTTACATAAATTATTTCCTTAAACTAATAAAGAACTACATTACTGAGCAAGTTTTCCAAACCTGCTTACGTAATGTTGACATAAATAATCAATGCATCCTCAGTGAAGGAACTAATAAAATAATTAGGAGAAGAAAGTTTTAAAACTGACAAAATCTTTTCACAATTGAATTTAAAATGAATACCAATAAAATATTTTTCAAGTTTAAGTTTGAAATATAAAATTATGAAGCAAGTACAATGTAAAATTAACATGCAAAGTCAGAATGCATTGAAAATTCTTATTTTAAAATAAATTCCGTGTATACAAATATAAATTATTTACAATCGCTTCAGTGAAAGATGTCATTTACAAATTCTCTAATCTATCTTTTAAATTTATTGAAATAAGGTGATAAGGTGATAAATCGCCAAGATTGGCGTGAATACTATGCACTCTTGCACGTGATGGGCGAGAGACGGTAGGTTGGTTCCACTCCATGAGGGATGCGAGAGAGGAGGAGAGAGGAAGAAAAAGATTTCATTCCCACCCCCCACTTCACCATCCCGCTCAGTCTAGCTTGCTCCTTACGGTCTTTCTGCTCGGGGAGAAAACATCTCTGCTAAGATGTTAAGGATTTATGAGATGGGTTATCTCACACATCCACTGAAGCGGTCTTAAAAGATCATCGAATTTTTAAAAAAAATTCTGGAGAAATCGAATAGAAATAAGTTTTTGATAAATGATTGGTTGTTAGATAATACCTGTATTTCGCAGATGTTTTCACTATCTAATGCAATCGAGTATTGTTGAGTTTCGCAATACTGCCTTCCTCCGTACTTATAGCGAACACAAAGAGTTTGAGAATTGTCAAGAAATAGTATTGATAACTTCGAAAAATACACTTCAATAAATGGATATAGGAAAAAATTAAATAATTCTCATCAGAAAAAAAAATGTTCAATAAAATTCTTATGTATATAAAAATTAAAGCGTTCGAAATATATTTTATGAAAATATTTCTATTTTTTGTGACATGTTAATTTAAATATTCTTCAATATTTTATTAAAAGAAAATAGTAATAAATTCATATTTGGAAAAATATAGTAGGGAAATATTATTTCTTTATTTATTTGCAAAAAATTAAAGCAAGTTTAATAAAACGTACCCTGTGAGGATAAAAAGTTTGTGAACATGATTTGAGTTTTTGAAATCTAGTCAGTATTCTTGTTCTAAAGAAGAAAATATTTTTTTCATCAGAACAATATGAGTTTGAATCTTTGCTTTTTTAAACCTTTTGTATATACTAAAAAAAAAGTGTGTTATTTAAAATAAATTGGATTTTAGAGTTTCTTTAATGAATAACTAACCACAGTACATTTCTAAATAATAAAATGCCCATATGTATTTAATATTTTGTATCAAAAACTGAAAATGGGCAAAATAAGTATCAATTTTGAAAATATTCCGGTGTTAAAAATTAATAAAATTTAATGAACCTTATGGGAAAATAAGTTGTGAAAAGATGGTATACTAAACAAAATTAATATAATTTAATAAATGAATACCATTTTAGTTTGTGCTATAGGAAATAACTAACATGCAAATTTTGTGATTTTGCAAAATTTGCATCACAGTTAAATTATAACTGATATTATATTTAAATTAATAATTATGATGTGATTAAAGATAGCTCAGACAACTGTTATATAGTAAAGCAAATAAAATTATGTTTTATTTTTGTGTGTCAGAACATCAAGTATTTTAAATATACCACACAAACACATGTGTAAGAGATCGAAGGATATCATTTTAAAATTTTAAACAAGCAAATATAGCATCAAATATTTCTACTACACAACGTGACCTCTCAGGTAGGAATATTTTATGCCTCTTCAAAAGGTGTGTTATATTTAAATTTGAAATATAACTTTATTTTCAAGCATTTTTTGCAAAAAATATGAAATAAAATTATATAAAATAAAATAGGAAATTTTATGAAGTAAAATATTTTCATCGATAATTTTTTTAATAAAATTCTAAGCATAAACCAATTTTACTAGAATAAATCAAAAGATATAATAGTTTGAAAAATTATGAAACAATATATATTAAGTGAAATAAATTCCGTTAAATCATTTTGTAAATTGGCTCCGTATCAAAGGAGATATACACAAAATAATAAAAAATAAATTATTTTTATAATATCCAATTTTTTAATAAACTTGATAAACAACTATTATTATTAGCTTATATTAAATAATTTAATGAAACTTATAAGCAAATATAATATATACCAATTATTATTTAAGTAACACATAAACAATAATAATAACTGTAAACTTTTATTAAACTAGATGAAAAGTGACATGAAGAAGAAGGTAATTATTATTGAAAACTAATTATAAATTAAAGATAAGGATATGTTTTAATTTTTTCCATACATTAATTTTATGTCACTTAAACTAAGTCTCTAATCCTATTAAAGAAATTCAAATATTATTTAAATTTAAAATACTAAGCTAACAAACGATTAAAATATATATCTTGGATAAACTAAGTTTGCAATAGGTTTCAACTAATATTAAAATGACAACAATTTATTCTAGAAGATGGACTAATTGAGATCAAACATGACCTTCCAAAACAGATAAAATGATTGCGGAGAATTGACAGAATTCCATTTCGCGTTATTACTTAAATTAAATATAGAACAATAAATATCTTACATAGGAATAAGGATTACAAGAATCTGAGTTCAAATAACTGTAAAATTATGCAGAGGTTATAAAGTTTGTTGTAAATCATTGGAGTTTCAGCTACAACCGAAGTTTGAGATTGTGCGTTCGTCAAATTACTATTTCGTTTCTTTAATGACATTTCAAAACTATCTAATTTATTCAGTAAGTCGAAAAGCTCAGTTTCGCAATCTGAGTAATTTTCTTCGTCGCAAACAACTAAGATGTCTTTGAAAAGATTCGAAACTTACAAATTGAGTTCACTTATTTGATGTTAACAAATGTCTGAATGTGCAGGGTTAAGTTCAGTATTTTGCAAAAAGTCAGAGATAGAATTAGTTACCCTAGTAACTTTACTTTTCACTATTTTTTTCAGCTTAAGTAACTCTTCTAATAATTATGGCATATTGAAAGCTCAACGAAAAGTAACCCAAAGCCCCAACTAAAATTTAATTTCGATGGCCCCGGCTCGACGGATCAGAATGTGGAGGGAAACTAACATGAATTAAACTAACACGAGCCTTAGAATAATGATATAAAACTAAATTGCCATATAAACTATTTATTAAAAACTCTAAATTAAAAACCGACCTAGCACATACTGGAAGTTCCAAAATAGCTGGAAAAAGGAACTATGCACCCTGAAGCTCGCATAAAAGCTAAAGTCACGCAAATAAAATAAAACCTTGAAGAATTCGACGGTTGAATTTGAAGATAAACATGCTATACGAAATCGCTAATCTAACTGACAAGCAGACAAAATATTCCAGTTAGCAAGAGTTTCAGAGTGCATGCGTTACAAATCAACAAATAACAAATAAGAAAAGATTTCTTCTAACAAGTTATTGTTAAATTATTCATCTACGGCTGAACATATGTAGTTTCGTCGTAAAGCTACCACTAATGATTAAATTCAAATACATTGAATTATATCTTATGATTTGTACGAAGCATTAATTAGATGAAATGACATAGGACTTAACGATGGAAATCAATTTTATAATGAAAAATGTCAAATAAAATTTAACGAAGCATTAGATAGACATAGGACTTCAGAACCCAAATAAATTTTACAACAAAAAAAGTCATATAAGACTTACGACAAAAGATTTTATGAGTGAAATGTTTTAGATTTGGTAGTTGTAATGGGGCTACACTAATGGGCTATTGGCGATGGTTTTGGATTTATTTACAAAGACAATCTAAAGACAATAGTGACACATGCGCACACTACACTATCACGAATATAGGCAGAGGTTGACATTGTTATTTCACCGTACCAAAAGCAGATACCACCTAACCTATGTGTACTTTTTAGGTCGAGGTTGCATTGGGGCATTTCATTAGAGAGGGGTAGCAAGTTTTCTATAAGATATTAGCATTCATTTGTGATGAATCAAGTTTACCGATTTGAAAAACAGAATTTTGAGAAAACTCTATTGCTCTATTTTCACTTCCAACGGATCGGGCTAAGAGGAAAGAATTTTTAAACACTCTCTATCTCTTTCCTAGTTTTTACACTGGAGATAAAAAGCTAGGTGATTAATTATAACTAATAATCTAATAAATTATACTTATATTAGAACTCTCGGAATTCAGCTATAATTTACACTCTAAGAGACTAATTATTATTTGGACACACAATTAAATATAATAGAAAAAAAATAAGGATTTCAAGAATCATGAAGTTGATTGATTTAAAAAAGTGGGTAAATAATAAGTAGCTTATGTTGTATTAGATATTTGTTTTAAAATAGATTTTTTTTTAACATTCGTAATCTACATGACCCCTGAAGTCATGCAGTCTTGAATAGAAAATATATGTAGATATCAATGAATTCACAATAATTTATATTAATTTAAAAACGTATTAAAATACCAAGCAAGCCTTCAACACAAAGCTGTATGGCTTACAGAGTAGGCTTTCAATCGGATTATAGTATAAATAAAAAACGTGTCGTTAAATTTCAGTACACATCTTTCATTCTATTAGTTCTCCCCTATCTTTAAAATGTCTTGAACCGATCGAAGGGACTTTATGATCATAAATATTTTATATTCTTCACTGAAAACGCAAAATGCGCAGAAAAAGAGAATGAATTGAGACGCTTGTGGTGAAAAAGGTTTCATCTCTAATGACGCAAACACAAAACTTATTCATTTATACGCGTTTATTTAATGTTCAAAACTATTAAAGGTAAAATTTGTTCAATAGAGTGAAACTTATGCTTAGTTATTTGTGCTTAAATAAAATTAATAAGCATCATAATATATTTTAATAGTATCTTAAACGCATATTTATAATCCTAAATGTTTTATTTGATATATAGTTTTCTTACCTCACTATTACGATACATTTTCAAGTTTATCTTGTTGAATTGAAACTGAAAATTTAAGTCAAGTTAAAAATCTATACTTTTTACATCAAAATATGAAACTTCAGTAACCACAATAACAACTTTTTATTGACTAAAAATTCTGTACTTCGAAAACAAAATCGTGATTCCAATTTGTTTTTCTTATTTTAGTTATTATTAGTTAATTTCTGACAGCACATTGTATTATCCCTATTTATAATAACACCGATAAAGTAAATTCAGTGATAAATGTATTTTTTCTGTGTTTATATCATAATAAACGCCCTCGGGCTTATAAATATTAAAAAAATTTCTTTCTACAGTATATGTGAGCGTTGCAAGGAAAAAATGCCATCAGCGAATAAAACTTTAGGTCGACATGTTTACTGTGATCTGAAGGAGTAATCATATGAATTATTTATAATTGAAAATATTGACGGAGAAAAAATATTCTGGTAAAATTATCGCACTTATGGTAATGACATATCTAGTACAAAAACTCATAAATCTGGTTAAAAGAACCAAAATAAACGGTATTTAAACCATTCATTTGGTAATTTTTTTGTTCATGTGGGAACGGTTTCCTAGAAAATTTCTGGTTTTTAATATTATAGTTTTTATGACCACACACTAAGTATGTGTGGTAATACGAATAAATGGTTTTAATTCCAATGCTGTAAGGAATCATTATACAATTATACATGACTGCATAGTATTTACAAAATTTACCAGATTTACCATATTCAATTCTGTATTCACCACAATAAAAATTTTTCATTTGCCAAAGTTAATCACGTATAATAATAATATTATATTTTGTTTCTAAATTTACCAAAATCCTTACTAGAGTGCTTTCATAAAAATTACCGATCTTTTTGATGTTCCCATACAGTCAGAAAGACTGTAGATTTTATTCTATTTTAGGAATTTTGACCAAATTTTTTTTCCCGGGTAGGCTTAAAAATTTTGATTTTATTCATTTTATAATTTTCCTTATAGTAAAAAATGCTTTGGAAATGGTTTTAAAAGCAAATATTTTTATAAATTTATATTTAAACGAATAAAAGCAATTTCTCATATTACTTCACTGTTAACTAATAATATTTTTGTCAAACCATCAAAAAATATGTAATTTTTTTTTATCAGTTAAATCAGTTAATTTTTTTTATCAAAAAAATTACTTTCTCTACATTGATTCTTTTTGGCAGCATTCATTGTTTTCAATTGATTGTACGAAATTAATCAAAAAGCAAGAAGTGTTGAATATATGAGAACCGATTCAACTGGTCTCTGAGAATGACAAGAAAAAAAAATAATGTGCAAAATTTTTTTTAAAATTTCAAACATACATTGAGCTAATATATTTGTCAAAAATGCAGTTATTTGAAGTTGTTTTCTAAACAGTCTGAAGCGACACCTTTTTTCCCCCAAAATGATCGGCACTATTCTGAAGTTGTTATATAAATTACCTAAAAGGATTTTAAAAATGTAATAATTTATTCCTAAAAATTTTATTTATAGTTATTCTAAAATTTAGTGCATTTAGTCTTCCATTATAATTTTTGAGTGTTACCGATAAACTGATCGACAAAATGTAATTATATTTTTAAATATTGAATATTTTTAGCCAATTCCCATTGAGGTTGATTAAGATAGTTTGGCAATCTTTCAGCACTACCCTGACTTGTTTGACCTACCCTACTGCATAACCAAACTAATGTTCTAATAACGCCTTTATTGATAAAATGTAACTCTCATTTTAAACAAATATGCTTTAAAACATTTTTTAAAGATTTTTTAATTATTTTGCAATGAGCATTAATAGAAAGGAATTATTCTTTAAACTAATTTAAGTTTGAAGTTACATAGTTAGGTCAGTGTAGTTAAAAAAGTTCTGTTCATAACCATACTGCAGAAAGATATTTACCTCCTTAACAATAATTATTATTTTTAATAAAAGATTATTTTTTCTCAGATTATATCCCAAAAAACTAAGTAAGCATCTTATTAAAGTTTATTTCCAAGAAAGATGTTTTAAAAATTTCGAAGATTATGTTGGAGGAACATGGATTAGTCCCAGATGTTCAATTAACCATTTTGTAAAAAAAATTGCTGAGTGCAGATCATTAGAAAACCCCGGGAGACGCGTGTGCAGTAAAATATCAATAAATGCAAAACATCTGGACGCGGAATTTTCTTAACGGAAATAATGGGAATTGACTTTTGAATGGTAAAAATAACAAACGCTTTCCTTTATAAGATAAGCAAATTGCTTTGGAATGACTTAAAAGATAAAAATGGAATTTTTCTAAGAGTAAAATGGAATTTTTGAAAGAATAAAATGAAATAAAAATAAATTTTGAAAGAGGAGATTAAAAAATTATTTAATTTTAGTTGATTCATTTATTATATAAAATGTATATTTCAATCCAAAGTTTAACTTATCTGACATGACAAGATTTTAATGGAAAACTATAACACTATTACGCTAAAGCATCATTGAATTAATTCTAGTATAATGACAGGCAAAATATTCAGCAGTTTAAGGTTCTGATTTAATTGTATCTAATATTCAGAATTTTAAAGATTTTTTATTTTAATTTTAAAAGCATTGGCAACGTCATCTATAGATTTTACTGACAATTAAGAGAAGGTTGTTCTCCCGCTGCACCAATCACAGTACAGCCAAAAATAAACACCCATTTCAAACACACACCCATTTCTAAAACTCACCAATCGTGAATGAGGGAAATAAAAATGATATAAAATATAAAACGTTATTTTTTTTTTACATTTTATTTCTAATGCCCACCTGTGTTAACATTTTGTTAATTCAGGCATTTACAGAGCAGATTTGTGGGCCACTCTTCCATGGGCACCATATTAAGCTGGCCAACGATGCTCCCACAGTAGGGACAGATAGTACAAATAGTGAAAGACCATCCTTGACTTACCCCGAATTCGAACCCAGAACCTTTCCGATATAAAGCCAGTTCCCTAACCCCTACACAGTCATATAACGTTAAAGCGTTAAACATATAAATAAAACGTTATCTTGCCAATGAAAAAGAAATTAAGGTGTAAGACAAAACTGAAAAAATAAACTCTCTGAGAGATACCAATCAGGACAAAATGCATTTCGGTTGATTTTTATGATAAAAAAATCCATATCCGTTTTATTTTATTCTTTGGTACAGAAAATTACATTAGAAAACGTTGGACTAGTATTTTCAGCAAAATCACAGTTGATTCGTGATGTCACCCACATAAAATATGACTGTAATTTCTTTTCCATAAAATAGTTTTAATAATTTCTAATAAACAGATGGTATCACTATTATTTCTACTTTTAAGAACTTTAAGCTATTTCAAACATTTCTGCAATATGTTTTAGACATTTCAGAAATATAAATAGAATGTTTTAATATAGATAGCAGAGGAGTAAATGCCTTAAGGATATCTTCATACAGCTCACTCTTCTTGACTTAGAAGTCTTAGTGAGTAAACAAAAGCTTCCAACAATCCGATATGAAAGTACAAAACGGGAAAGAATTAATAATAAATATACTTAGAAACGGTATTTGGCTCTAAACTCTGATCCAATATTTCTCCTATCAATCCTATTTTAAGCTTTTAAAGAAAAAGAAATTAAAGTAAACAAAAAGTAAAATCTTTTTAAAGTGTATATTAAAAAAATGCCGTTATTTTTAAAACAAAGAAGTACTGATATAATTGAAAATTAAATTAAATTTGTATTTAGTTTCAAAATTGCGCTTAACATAATCAACTAAAACCTAAATAAAAAACAAAAACGCTCAGCTAACGACTTGCAATTCAACTTAACATTATAAATTAATTTTTTATACTTATTAGGAGGCTCCGCCCCCTAATCATTTTGCTCATCAACCCCCGTGATTGCTTCTCTTTCATCATTTAAGATCAAGGAAGAAGAATGGTTTAGGCTCATTTTTTGTTTCATAAATATTACTATTGGACTGCCATTTGCTGTCTTTCGAGGATTACTAAGTTTAGCTAAATCAATAACATGGGAAATAGATTTCTTCCGAGAGTTATTATGCAGTGAAAAATTACCGCGCGGTGGTAAAATAAATCATGTCCGTCTGCAAAATCGTTTTTTTTCCTCAGAATCAGCTTTTATGGGCATAAACTGCTCTTCCTCCTTCAGCATCTTTTTCTTAAAAGTCGCTTAAAATTATCATTTTTATACATAATTTAATTAGTATAATTTTATGCAAGCATGTTTTATTAATATGTTATGTCATTAACGAAACGAAAGGATAGCTGGTTTTTTAAAAACAATTAACAGTACTTGAAGAAAAAATGAACTTAAGAAAGCAAAAAGTGAGGCCTAATAAGAACTAAAAAAATGAGAAGTAATTTTGCTTGTTAACAATGATAACCTTTTATCATGTAACGAATCGAATTGTAAGCAGTTCACCTTCAGTTTTTATACATTTGAAAATTTCGATATAAATGTCGAAGTTTGCATCTGGCAGCGTATAATCTTTCTCTTATTTTTGTACTTATTCATTTTTTTGTTACTCTTGACAACATGTCAAGAACAAGCTTATAAAATAAAAACCTCGAGAGAGATACATTTTTCTATAACAATGGATAAATAACTATTATATAAAGAAAAAAATAGCAAAAAGAAGGTAAACTTAAAATTTCAAGCTCTTTCGGACAAATAGGAATTTTGAAAAAGCTTTTTTAAAGTTTATAATTCAAAATGCTCCTTTCAGCACATCAAATTTCAATTCTCACGCTTCATGTTAGTAGATGAATCAACATGATGTCTTACTACAAATTCAACAGTTAATAATTCTGGTCAACAGTTATTAATAAGTCCTCCAAGTTCCCATAACAAACCAATACCACTGGAGGTACTGAATTAGAGATTGATCGTTCTCAGGTTCAGATCAAAACAGTGGATGAATGAATGAATGTATGCATGTGTCCACTCTGTAAAACGGTCTGGGACGTGTGTGCTGCCCAGGATGTACTCTTGGTCATAGATGGTGCCACTAAAACAAGAAATGCACTATCTGCTTTGAATTTGCTTGGTTTTAATAAGCAGGTTTGCTGGTATTAGCAAGTCGCATTCGAAACAACAACAACGTATAGCAAAATAAAGTAAGAAAAAATTAGCAAAAAATCCCTTAAAATTGCAAAAACTTTCGAACTAATTAGAGTTTTGAAAAAGCAACTACTCTGTGTTAAGTTCATGAGCAGGTATGGCCCGGCCAGTGTGCCAAATGTTAACTTTGTAGTTGTATTCATACGGCATGTAGAATAGCCTGTGTGGCATTTTCCCAACAAGTTCAACAGTTAATAATTCTCTAACTAATTATCGATTTCTAATATTTTTTATTCCGTCATACATAATTCCTGTATATTTTTTACGCACCTTAGTAATTTCAAGTTTCTAAGTCATACTGATTTTGAATAACAAAACAAAATTTAACGTTAAGTTTAACAGCCAAAACATCTTCAGAGGCCCTTATGATTCTTTAATGTATTATTATAACAGCTTATGTATAAACAGTCCTTATGATTCCTTAATTTTGCGAGCATCATTTCACACTGATTCTTATCGATGAAAATTATATACAATTGTTAAAATTCCTAAAAAAAAGTGAAACTCTCGGTGACAGTGTTGTAGTCAATATTAAAGTGCAATCGAACGGTTGATGGCCACCATTAAATAAACAAACATATCAATAATTTTATGTCTCTTTTTCTTTTACCGATCGTCTACATTAAAGACTCAAATATTGAGTTTTACGGTATCGTAACTCTGTTGTATATTGTTGATATTGTATACTGTTGTATATTGCAATAATAATGCTGATACGCGAATAAAATTTTTTATACACTATTTATTTTCAAACAGATAAATGAATCTCCCAAAAGTCCAGTTCAGTAAAAAAAGCAAATTCTCATAAATATAGCATTTTAAAATTTGTTGATTTACTTATTTACTCGTTTACAAAAAAGAAACGAGAGAAACAAGAATTTTGAAATTATCTAAGAATCTTTAGTTGATCGAATTCTTAAGCATGCTTCTGAACCTTGCCATCTTACAAATAGAATTTTTTTTTAAAAATTTTAAATTCGTTTTTAAATTTTTACACGCAACATTATTTAATTATTTTAATCATTGACTTAATAATCTTTTATTGTTAAATTATCAATATTAATACTTTTAGCATATTTCAATCGAAAAAAAACCTAGTGTAATTGGATTATTCTTATAATTAGTTCATAAAAAAGAAAGAGGGAAAAGGAAAGGGTTGAGGAAGTCTGCACGAAAACTTTTTTATTCGGATATGTAAATGTCCGATTTAATGCCAAATGTATTAATATTTTTTATTGTAAAATTATCAATACTAATATTTTTAGCATATTTCAATCGATAAACAGTAATGTAATTGGATTAATTACATTACTGTTTATCGATTATTACGCCTAAAAAAGAGAGGGAAAAAGAAAGAGTTGAGGAAGTCTGTTCAAAAGCTTTTTAATTTGTGTATGTAGAAACTAGCAACAAAACAGTAAATTGGCATTAAATTTTTGTTCGAAATAAGAGCATCGATAGACTTGTAGAATGTGGATAAGCACAGAGTAAAACCTGATGTTTTACAGAAATAGTCACTTTAAAAAATCAGATTCCTTTAAAAGAATCGTGCATGATATCAGACATTCACTTTGGATTGAAAATTGATTTTAAGTAGTATTTAGTAGAATAAAAATTAGTTTTTAGTATACTTAATGGGTTTTCATTCCTTATAACAAAAAATCCCACTAGCCAGCCAATCTCGATAAAAACGCATTTGGAATTGGAATAACATAATTTTTAAATATAATTTTATTTTTTTCGCTGTATTTTTTTAATTATAAAATAATAATAGACCCTGAATTTTTTTAATTTAAGTTTTGTTTTATTTTTTAAAAAAGAAATTTCAGTTTAAAAATAGTATTAATTTAAATACAAATTATTTTATTGTATATTTTTAGTGTCTAAATGTTATTTGACGTTAAAATGAGGTAATTATTCAATCTTTTAATAAAATGATGTTGGTTAAAATGATATTCGTGGTACGCTTTTAAATTTCAAATGATTCAGAAATCCTTTTCAATTCTTCAGCAGATAAATTTCAAAAACGTTGTCCATCTTAACAATATTTTCTTTATTAATAAATAAGAAAATGAAATGTGTAATAAAATGAATTATAAAATGAAATATGTTATAAAATAAAATGTGTAATAAAATGAAATATGTAATAAAATATGTAATAAAATTAATTAATAAAAATCTAACTTTGCGACAATTATAAATAATGAATACTATTATTTTAATATTACTCAATATTTTCATGAATCCTTAATCATGAATATTATCATTTTAAAAATTATTATTTAATGTAATTTAAAAATCATAAAATATAAAGTAATTTAAAAATACAATAAAAATTAAATTATATTTAAATTAATATTATTTGTAAATTGAAAAAAAAAAATGTATTCGGATAAAAAACGAAATAAAGGACAAACGATACGAATTCTAAGCAACTCGTCGTTAAGTTTCCTACCTCTATGACATTGCGCCGTTTTAGAAGTGAAGACTTTACTAAAATATAAAGAAAGCTTCAATTTTCAAATGCGCCTTTCCTCGAAATTGGCTGGCTAGAGCGCTTTATTATCTTAATGGGTGTAAATAATTCATCAAATTTTTTTTTCAAAGATAATTTTCCTAGTCATACCCTTTTCTGAGTACTGCGATAAGTAATTTCATAGAGTTAAAAATAGATTTTTTTTACATAGTAATTTTTTTCTAATAATAAAAATAATGGTTTAGGGCATGATAAAAATTTTTTTACATTGTTAGAAATCTCTCGATAAAGTATTTAAATAACAATTTATCTAATTGTTGTTTTACCATATTCAAACAAAACAGTCAAATAACCATAAACAAGATGATATTCAAATTGTTAACTGAGAGAAAAACCGTTTGCTAACTGCTTTCACCTAATACGGTTAAGCAACAAGAATTTTATCGCACCAACTAGTCCCTCTTAATAAAACCACGTAGTTCCATGCAAATGCGTACATATTACAGCCGAGAGTGCTAATCTATCAATCTCATGACTGATAGAAAGGGGTTTCGAGCGTTGACACCACAATGCCTCCCACATTCCCCAATTGATCGTCCTAGACAATTAGAATATTATATTCTCATTCAGGGCAGTACCATGAAGGTGCTAGCATTTCCCATCTCTTACGATAGGTGAAACAACCAGATAAACAAATTAAACCACATTCAATGGTTCATTTGATAAAACACAACTCAACCACAACCTAACTCCAATGCTCATCGCCTAACGAAAAGCCTAGTCCCAAAGTTCAATTTAATTTACATTTTTACGGTTTTAAAACCATGCTAGTTGAAAATGGTAAAAAAAGGATAGCTTTATATTCATGGTTTTCTTAAGCATACTAGTTATAAACGGTTTCAAAACCTTAAAGATAAAAAAAATTTCTGTACCGTAAACCTTATGGTTAATTGGATGAACAGACTGTTGTCAGTTATTTAACCATGATTTTAGAATAAAAATTCTAACAGTGTAGAGGTACTTTCTGTTGCAGCATGTATTTCAGATAATAGGTCATTTTAAAAGCATAGTTTTTTCTTAAGCGACAAGCAAGAAATGACAAAAACAAACAAACATGAAAAACCTTCCATAACTCTTAATATCAATATTGTACAAAATATATTGTGGAAATCAAGATTGAATAAATGTATAAATTTAAAGAATGTAGAAAATTAAAAACATAACTATAAATATAATTTTCTTTTTTAACAGAACAATCTAAGAATGAACGGATTCAGATATTTTATTAAATATCATAATGGTTTTTAATGAAATGAGTCTAGTACAAAACATTTGGCAGCAAGGAATTGAAATAACAGTTCATCAGACATACATCTGCTTTTATATTCATTGAATATCTTATTCTTGTTTGCCGGCCAAGTTGGCATACGATAAATAGTTTTACCCAACTTAATATATTTCCATTTCTCGCTATCTTATATTATTCATCCTCTGACCCCGAAATAAGAATTATTTACCCAAGGATAGTTTTGAAATTTTTTTCATGCAGCAAGAATTCAAATAAATAGAATCAAAAGAATTTGTAGTAATATTTGTTTAGTCAAAAAAATGAATAGACGTACCTTTCCAAAATTTGATTCGAAACATTGTATATACAAAAAATCTATACAAAATCATTGAGTAAATTGTGCATTAAAAAAATAATTGAAAATATTTACACAAAAATCTTTTAGTTATCTAAATTACTATTTTTGCCATGAGCAAATCCAATTTGGGCAATTACGAGGCTAAAATTTTATAACTAACCAAACAACCTCCTTCAGTATTATTTAATAAATGTTATGTCTATAAAAATTATGTTCCATTTCAAATTTGACATTTTATTAATAATACATCCTATGTATTAAGTAAAATATATTATTGCCTTGTTCGAATCCAGTTCTTGGGTCAATCCAAGGTAGCAGACAAATCAAATATGATTCTATAATTGAGTATGAGCGCCACTGCCCTATATTTAATTGCTTGCCTTACATGTATTGTATTGCATGCATTTTTTGCCTTCTCTCTTTATATGTTCTTACATGCTCCTAGTTTTGTTATGTTTTGTATTTTTCTAGAATTTTTGTAATTTTTACTTAATAAAACTTTCGAATCGTTTTCTTTTATGATCAGATGACAAAACTATATCTTTTTGTTATTTTTTTAATTTTTGGTTTATGCTTTAATTTTTTTTAAATGTTTAAACATTTTGTAAAAACTTTTTTGGTGAAAAAAAGAAAGAAAAAGAAAAACATTATTCCTTAAAAACTAGAAGCCACTTTAGGGTCAATTTGTCCTTTTTTGCCATTACTTATGTTATTTTTGAAGGTACGCTTGAGCTTCAAAACTCATATTTTTTTACTTTTCGGAATTGCTTCTAAAAACCACATCGAATTATAATGCCTTTCCGTTAATTAGTATTCTGTTAATAATTATGGAAGTATCTAAAATAACCAAGAGATCATTATACCGTTTACGGAGGTAGGATATACTATATATACTGTCGGATATATGTAGGTCATTATACTTAAACTGTATACTGCATAAAAGAGTCGGATTATGTTTACACTAATGCCTAAATAATAATGGAACTTAACTTCTTAAAACATGTTTTATGCTAATGTATTTTATTTATATTCATATCATTTGCTTATTTACGTATTACATGCTATATTGTGAAAGAATAATTTGCAATACAATATTACATAACATTGTATTATTGTGACTTTTTTTATTAAAAAAAATTTATTTAAAAAAAAACTTGCATATTATATATTTGACAATATTCCTCATTCAAAACATCATTTACTTTGAAAAAACGCCAATTTTTTACAAGGGTTAAATTGAGCCGAAAGCGCGTTTTTGGTAAGTTTAAAATCTGGCTATTCTAGAGTTAATAAAACTAAAATATACGGTACTTAAGCCATTCATATAATAACGGTTTGTCAAAAATTCTGGTCTACAAAATTACTGGTCTGGTCTACAACCTATTAAATCTACGGAGGTTTGAAAAATTACACGGAGGAGAAAGAAATTCAGGTAAAATTACTGTATTGTATGGTAATGACAAATATGGTAAGAAAATAAAAACAATAATTTTGGTTAATAAAACGAAAATATACGGTAATTATCTCATTCATTCTGTAATTTTGTCGTTTGTATGATAACGATTCACCGAAAATTCTGATTTTCAAAATTATAGTTCTTATTCTACACATTTAGTAAAGATAAAATAGTAAATTTTAACTGAATAAATGCTATTCTCTAAGGTATCATAATAAAACTATCAAATTTTACTACATTTGCCAAATTTTAACATATAATTCAAAACAATATTTTATTGTTATTTTTACCAAAGCCATTACCAAAGATCTTCGGTAAAAATTACCGTTCTCATAGAGCCAGAAACACAGTAAATTTTACCTGGTAGTTGGTAGTTTTGACCATAAATCTTTAATTAGTGTGAAGATCTATATAAACTTTTTGTTCAATGCTGATTACATATTGGATAATTTTTTTTTCAGATTGTAAAATTAAAACCTGTTTTAACATGTATTTAATGAAAGAATATTGAGTAATTTAAACGTTGTGGTTAAAGGCGATTATATTGTTATGTATTCTAAACTGCTATACAACTCATGTTTAAGTACCTTAAGAAATATTAAACCACTTGTAAGGAAAATCAGACATAAATATGTCAGATAAGAGATTCAATAATTAAACTAGAGGTAAAGAAAGATAACAATTTATGAAGTAAGGACTTTTCAGTACGCAGCAGCAATGTATTTTTCCTATTTTATAACCACATCCAATTATAAAAACATTTTTGATTGAAATGGTACTGTCAAAACACATTTTAAAATAAAATAAATACCACTTATTAGGGAGTAATGTTATTACTTAAACAAATCTAGCAAAAGAAGAAAACCATATTTTATTTGTTTCGCTCGTATTTTAATTTAAAAAATCCTACCTAAAGTAATATTTTTAAGGAAAGAATATAGATATTTAATCGAAACTAATAAGAAATAATTAATTGACATACTTTAAAATAAATATAGGAATTATTTGTTTCGGAAGAATTCTCTTTTAAATATCTTCATTATAAAAAACAAAATTAAAAAAAACTGTGTTAAAATAGAAAAAAATAACTAGAGTTCTGTTTTTAAACTACATTTTTTTAACAATATAAGGTACATCATTTACCATTTAAATAATTGCACCGTTTAGTAGAATCTTCCATTTACCATGAAGCATTTTCATCAATTTGAAAAATTACTATTAACGAGAATGTTTCTATATGTATATAAATTGCTTAGTTTATGACATTTATGAAGAATGAACTGTTTTTATCAACAAATGTTATTATCATTTTGCATTTTTTATGCTTTTTCCTTATCATTTTAGAAAAAGAAATGACGTTAACAAAAGTACCATTATGCGTATAATTAAGAACTTTTAAGGAAAAAAATAGTCATTTTTTTAAAGTATTAAAACATTAATTACTTAAAATATATATATTTTTTATTTCTCCCTTAGCAACATACCGCACAACGCTAATGGGGAAAATTTAAATAAGAAAAATGCAAAAAATAAAAGCAAATGTTAGTTAATGTGTGTTTTGTAACCTCTGCCAGAACATTATGAGATAATATTAAATTTTTGAAGAAATTTTTGAAATAAACCAGAATGCCAAAACTGACGAGAGGTCCACTTTTAGCTCTCTTTTTAACGCAAACTGTTTCAGGTGGCTTACTTTTTATGCAGTACTAAGCGTGAAAGCTTTTCGTGGCTTTCTTCTTCATGTAATGCAATTGCGGGTTACACTGTTATTTTACAATTTATTTAATTGTTATTTTACCATTTTATTCAACCAAAAGAGTCAAATAACCATAAAAAAGATAGTACTTAAACTTTTGACTGTGAGAAAATTTTTTTATTTACCGCTTTCACTTAATACGGTTAAACATAATTTTATCCACAAACTTCTTATGAAGCAAATTATCTTCTGGGTTTTTGGCATATACTTTAGCCGAGAGGGCTAATCTGTCAATCTCATGACCGGATGAACGGAGGTTCGAATAGCAACGTTGACAACACATAATTTCCACAAGTTCCCAGCTTTTTACATCACCTTGGTCTACTGGAATACGAAATTCTCATTTGCAAAATAATGGCAACACCACAGCGCTGCATAACACAAAAAGCTCTAGTATTTATCTTCTGTCAGGATGGATGGTTCTACTAAATTAACTAATTAAACTATTTACACGGTTCACTTGACAAAATACAACACGACCCCTACTCCAAAATCCAGTTTAATTTTTTTAAAGTTTTGAATATATGCCAGTTGTAAACGGTTTCAAAACCGTAAAAGTAAAAAAATTTCTTAACCGTAAACTTTATGGTTAATTAAATTGACAGAAAGCTGCTGGTTACTTTAGGCGTAATTTTAGAGTAAAAATTCTAACAGAGTAGTATCGAGCATAAAATTCAGCAAAACGGTTAGTTTCTCGAAATGCTTGAGCCAAGAGACTACAGAATTAGTAAAAATGGATTTCGTGGATCATACACCCATAACTATCCGTACTTTTTACGGTAATTTAATCTGGAATTTTTTATAGTGAGGGAGCCAAAAGGGGAGAAATAAAGTTGAAAATATAGACAAGTTATGATAATTTGAATGACATCAAAATGAAATCTATATAACTAAAATTATATAAGACATAGTATAAAGGATATGCATAGTATTTAGATAGTTTAATATGTCAGATATAAAGACATAGTATGTACAACATAGCACATAAGGCGTAGCATATAGGTCTCAATTATATAGGACACTCAGAAGATATAATGAATTTAGGAAAATAAATTTTGGGATAAGACACATAAGAAAGTGCAATCCTAGATTTTACCAATTTACGCATCTGATGTAGGGGAGAGTGGGGTCAATTGTAACATTTTTTACTTAACTATTTTTAACTAACAAAAAATCCAATATACTATTAGTATTAATTGACAGACGAGTAAAGTAGACTATCCTCTACTAGAAAAAAAAATAAATACCTAATTTTAAATGTTATTATATTAGTTATTAACAATTTTTGACAGTCGAGCACTTGTTACAATTGTCCCCACTTACGGGGTCAATTGTAACAGTTCATAAATTCAACTAAAACATAGTTAATTATACATAGTATCATAGTTGTGATATATTTCTTTATTGATCAAAATAGTAGTGATATTTTGGAGTAAAAATAATAATGAGCAGAGACCTAAAGGGTTAAGCTTTTAACTTTAAGAATTAAAAATTTTAATTTATGCTGTGAAAGGTGACTAATAAAATAATGCGCATGCAACATAATATGAATGATATAGGAAACTATTGGTAGTTCTTAAAGACTTAAGTAATGGTTTGTAAACATAAGATTATTTATTTTCAGCTGTTACAATCGTCCCTTTACTTATTGTTACAATTGTCCCCAAGACGCCATTTCAGCTTCATTTGTTGAAAACAATGCTAGTTAATTAACAAAACTAATCTTTTTTTTATTGAAATGTTAATTAAGGTGTCCACTTACATATTCGGTTACTAATTTTTATTTATTTAAACAAAATTACTTTGTTACAATATAATATTCTAATACCAAAAAAAGTACTTGCGTGGCGTGAAAATATCTTTTGTGATGTAACTCTTTCAAAAGTACATAAAAATGATTGCCATCAGGGGTGTACATGTAGATTTATTAAATACACCTTGTGCGCCACCTAGGAACCAAATCTAGAACACGACACTCGAAATTTTTGCTCTGTTACAATCGTACCCTGTTACAATTGACCCCACTCTCCCCTACCTATCTAGACAAATACGATATTATTTACTTTAATTAAATATTTTTTTACTGTGAATTGAATGTAACAAAAACAAAGACAGAAGGCCTAATAATTCATGCTTTATTAAAGGTTTTATGCATAAGTAGTATAGTTTTGAACCTATATATACCAACCAGTTTGATATATTTATATGAAGAATAACTCTGTTAGTGTTTATTTCTCTATTATAAATAAAAAGAGACGAAAACAATTTTATAAGGCTGATATTAATATTTATATGCCTCTCTTTATAATAAAAATACAGTTTTCTAATTTTGTAATCAGACCGTTTTATCACATAATCAATAAAATTAATTAAATAGTCTAACACACTTTTCCATTATTATCGGCGCATTTTTATTGGCCGGAAAATCGCATGGTAGGATTTAGTTTTCCCTCATTGACTTCCATATATTTTTAAAAGTGTATAAGGTACTGTTTTCATGTTAAACAATTTTTTACCCTAATTTAATGCCATGAATCTGCAATAGTTTTTTCTTATTCCATACTGTTATTTTACATTTTTTAATTATGAATCTATTTTAAATTAAGAGTTTAATTCTAGAACAGTTATTTCTTTTTTTTTTTATAACTATTATATTACCTTATTACGTTACATTTTTGAATTAACTTATTTAAATCGGTGTCTGATCAAATCTTGCAATTATTATTTTTTGGTGTGAATTACTACAATATACTTTAAGTAGGGATAAAAATGACTTATACGTTAAATATTTATGTACTTTATGGAAATAAAATCTTAGTTAGAAAGTAATTATTTAGAAATTTTAAATATAGGCTGTGCTAAAAAACAGCATACTGTCATACCAATTATTGGTGTTAGAGTTCGGCCTGTAAATAAAGATATGTCTTGAGGAAGACTTTTGGTTTTTCCCATTAATGGTTTTCTATTTTATACTGTTTTATTTTTATATTATTTTATTAATTGTGTTTATATATATATATATATATATATATATATATATATATATAATGAATAAATAAATACAAGAAAACACTAAGAAAGTTAAGAAAAACAATAAGTGTCATTTATTGCGCTTAAGCTGCAAGTAAACAGCACTCATTAGATAAGTTCAAAAAGAAGAATAAAACAAAGAAAAATTATAGACATATGAAAAAAAGGGGGGTGGGAAATAATAAGTAAAAAAAATAACAAACAACATTTTATTAAAAAAAAAAAATGAAATGTTTATTAAAAAACCTTTTTTTTTCCGGCTTTTTTTCCGGTTTTTCAATTAACATTTCATTTTTTTTTTTTTTAATAAAATGTTGTTTGTTATTTTTTTTACTTATTATTTCCCACCCCCCTTTTTTTCATATGTCTATAATTTTTCTTTGTTTTATTCTTCTTTTTGAACTTATATATATATATATATATATATATATATATATATATATATATATATATATATATATATATATATATATATATATATATATATATATATATATATATGTTCAAGCTGTGTCTCGAAAGGCGTGTACGGAAATAGTAAAACTCATAATGGAGCATTCGGATGAGTTTTCTATCTTATCTCATGACAGAGATTTTAATACATCGTCTGTCTACTATGCTGAAATGCTCCGAATACCTATATGCTGTGGTTTGTGTGATTTAAAGGTAACCGGATAGATTTTATTTTATTACTAAAATTCAATACATATAGAACATTGGCAATATCATGAATATCTCTTGAAAATAGTTAAAATTGAAATAAAAGTAGTTCCTCGAGGGCAAAGTCACGAGCAACATCAGCACGGGAAAAAGATTTGGTTAATATATTGCTCAAAACTAATTAGGGTGTAAGAATTAAAGGAGGGGTTGAAGAATAGAATATTTACATTCCGTTGTGGCCATTAAAGTTTATGTGTTAGGTAAGATATTTAAGAATAAGATAATAACAAGTAATAAAATAGTTTTAAAAAAAATGTGTTTAAGATAGTTTTGAAAGTTGACCAAGCTAGTAGCCATAGAATACTAGTTTTTAAATATTAAATCTTTCAAAATTTAAATTAGAGAAATTGATACATTTGTTTTCCCTCATTCCAAAATTCATCTGGTTTGTTTTCCTTTTTTTTCAAGTTTCTGGAGTTCTTTTCTGTCAAGTATTACGTTTAAATCAATTCAATACAAACACATGAATTTTATCCTAAAGTGACATAAACTATTACAATACAAGAGAATTTATTTTTATGCACGTTAGAAAATTAATTAAGTTTTTGGCAGCTTTAAGTCATAAAAACTGCTTTTATTTGCATTGAATTTGGAAAAAAGTCCACACACAGCAATCATGTTTTTTTTTAAATACGAAACTTAACTATGCTTCACAGTATATTAAATAAAGATTACTTGTTTTTTTTTAAACATTCATTTCTTCTAAGGTTAGCTTATTGTTTCCACTAATAAATATATTCTCGACGAAACTAAATGGATTTCGCGAAATCTTAAAAGAAGTACCGCAGACACACGAGGCAGTCTCCGAGTAAAAATCAATAGAAAAACAGATTGTCACGTGGCTTTCTTTGGCCACTATTCAAATCTGCATTGTCGACGTTACAGAGTCCAATTTTATTTATTCTTTAAAATAGTTGCTCGAAAAAGAAACGCTAATGCCTACTGAACACAACTAACGGTCGGTTTTGTAAACAAGTTTACCAGAAGCTGAAGGACAGTAAAAAAAAACATTGGCTAAAAACTTCACAGAAACTAAAACTAATAAAAAATCACTAACTTTATACTTTGCATATATATATATATATATATATATATATATATATATATATATATATATATATATATATATATATATATATATATATATATATATATATATATATATATATATATATATATATATATATATATATATATATATATATATATATATATGGTAAAGGGGACTTATGTGCTTTATGTGCAAAAACTAAGAGATAAATTTTAGCTCATTAAGTATTTTTTTAACAATAATTTTAACGTTTCCCTGCGTTATGGCCTAATTCTGGTATTACATTTGCAATTAAAACACTAAATTGTAATCGAGCATTTCTCTTTACTACGAAATATATTTTAAACGATGCAGCTTACAATCTCCCTTCAAAACACCATTGTACCAATCCGAAAATTTTAATATTGATCTCTATTGGCTGTTCTATGCCTGCTCAGTCATCATAAGAATTTACACGGAATGTATCTGAGCTGTATTAAATTTGTCTGCGAGATTGCGAACCGAGCAATTCATGATTAACAGTTAATGATGTCCAATCACAATCACAATAAAGCTGCATTTCCAAAAAAATTAGACAACAACCATTTTGCCAATGGACAAAATTTTTTTTTAAAAAAGTTCTTAAATAGTTACACCCTTCTCGCTTATATATAATTGTTTTACACTTACCACTTTTTTTAAAAAAATGTATCATTAACTTTTATCTATTTAGAATGCACATACTTTTTTTTCTATTATTTTTTGCATTGTTGCATTATTTTTTAACTTCATATATAAAACAGAATAATTTAGGATGATTTGGCATAATTTAGTTGTTTTGTAAATTAATTAAATTTATGCTGAAAGTTAGTGATCATTATTTTCTCCGAAAAAAATGACCCTGAATTCCCCAATGTGATCCTAAATGTTAAATGCTAAAAAAAATTTTAGTTTTAATTAATATTAAAATCTTTCTATGAAACTTTTATCTTACCTTAGTTTGGCTCGTTAACATCGTGATAAATATTTACTTTTAGCTTGGTTTTTAGGTATTAAATGTGAACTAAAATAAGTGCCAGGCTATCAATTAATTTATATTTAAGTTGCTAATTTAGATATTTATTCATAACTACCATCATAAATCAACATAAAGCATTTATATTATAAATTATATTATATTATTATATAATATTATATTATAATCATATAACATTATTAATCATTTTATATTATACACATATTATAAATCAACACTTTTAACAAAACCTTTAAAAGTGGAATAATATAAGGGTTTCGAGAAAAAAAAACACTTATTGTAACTGTATAATATTCTACAAAATCCTTTTAATTTACAATATAAATAACATGTATTGTGTTACATTTGAAATCAATACATGTTTCTTCCATTGACGATAAATATGGCCTGTGTAGACATGCCCACACTAGGACCATGAGCATGTGTCTATGGCTGTATATGCCTAATACTGACAAATTGAAACTATACACAGCAAAAGTCAACATCAAAATAGTTAAAATAGTATAACAGAAATAAAAATTTATAACATAATATAACCGTTTGTTGAAACTCTTGAAAGAAAAGAAAATAATAATAAAAGAGTAAAGAAAAAAATGTAAAATTACTTGTGCTTCTTAGAAGCCTTCTACGATTTTCTCCTAGAATATTCTTAGCGTCATTATGCAACTGCACATGGAAGTGTACATTATCAGTAATGTCTACGATGTCTCATAGAGAAAATTTGACGAATATATATGTATATGCAAGAAGTTAAATGGCCTAACGGTTAATATATATATATATATATATATATATATATATATATAATAATTTTTTTAAGTGTTTATATACCCAACTTCTTTTACAACATTTATTAATTGATTACGAAATTAAATTCGATACTGCATGAATAAAAACATTTATTTCTTAAATTTTTAAATTAATAATTAATTCAATCAGCAATTTTCAAATTAGTAACTAATTCAAACTAGCCTTAACATTTATTAAGCTCGAGCTCATCGTTATTTCACAAAATAAATTTTGAAATGAAACTTCAAGGGTCAAAAAAGCATATCAAATTGCTCTCTCTAAAGATTGAATTATCTTTTTTTTTTTTGCATGATTTTCGAAAACATGAACAAAAATCTGAAAGTTCATTTAATAAGACATCATAAATAAATAAAAAAAGGAAAAAACATAAACATCCCCGCAACAAAAATAAATAAATATGAGAATCTGATTATGATTGAATGCACGCTACAGTGGGAAACACATTACCTCAAAACATTTGACTTAAATGTATAAAATTAAAGCAAAAAATTTAAAATTTAGGTGAAAAATATAATAGTCGTTTATTTTCTTTTATTTTTTTGCAATAGCTCTTGACAATATATGTTTTCTCGTGAATATTTCATAAGAAAGTTAAGGATTTGATAAAAGCTTTTTAAGTAAAATCATAAATCAGTGTCCATTATACAACATTCGTTTCGTCCCCATCGATTATTTAACGATTTTATTATTATAATATATTTTACTGAAAAATTACGAAAGCCATTCAATACTAATTTATCACTAGCATTCTATTATTTCTAAAATCCTTGGCAGGTAAGTCAAAAAAGTAACATATCATTTCAAATTATGAAAGATTCATAACATGTATATCTTGATCAACAAATTTAAATTTATATTGACATGGGAAGGGGGGCGAACAACCGTCCATAAAAATTAGAATCACACAAAAATTTACATGGTTTAGTAATGTTTTAGAATTTTCATGTGCTTTAATTTTTTTTTAAAATTATCAATCATTTTGGAGTGAATTTTTTTTCAGTAAATATTTCTCACATAAAAAGAGAAAATTTCTTAAACGTATTAATGTATTGGCATTCAAGAAGAGTTTGTTCCGAACTATTTTGTATTATTTCATAGATATCTTATTAAATGTTCTTTTTTTTTGTTTTTGATCCATGATATAAAAAAATAAATTCCTCAACTAGTTTCAAAATTGATAATTTTTAAAATAGCAGTGCTTTTTAGTAACTTTTCTTTATACTTTTGCTCTTTTTTCTAAAGAAAGAATAATACGTTTAACAGTAATAATTTTTATAGTTTAAAATAGCCCACGTGACAATTAAAAGGGACAAATTAACCTGTGCATATCCCAGTCTCCCGGATTTCATTTAAACAGTTTATCACATTGCCTTTTGAATTAATTCGTTGCCATTTTAATAAAAACAAATTTGAGCAGCGAAATATTCTTATACAAAAGTTAATCTCGATAGCAAAAATTCAAACTAGCACTAATATCTTTCTAATTTATTTTTGATGTTATGATATGCAACTTTTGTTTTGTTTTATTAAAAATAATATTACATTGCTACCAATTTTTTTGCTAAATCTGTTTTAATTTTTTCAAACTGAAAAAGAGCAAAAAAATAACTACATGTAAAAATATATAAGTTAAAGTTTAAACTAGTAAATCTAATTATAAAATCTTAATACTTTATTTTTAAATTAATGATAAAATAAATTAATATATATTTTATTGTATAAGCTACTTAGTATATTAAGCACTGTGGAAACTTTAAATTCATATTTTTCTGTTTTTGTATACTGAAAAGCTAAATAATGCCTCATATATGTTTGGCAATACAAGATATTTTATAAATAAAAACTAAAATTGTTCATAACATTTCTAAAAACCAAGTTTCACTAAAAGAAATCAAATGTCAAATATCTGCAACTTAAAGAAATGAAAATTGTTTTTGTCACATGAGCTGTATAATATATTATTGTTCTTTGTTGCCATATTAAATATTTGATGCATCATAATATAGTAAATTTTAGCATCTCTTCTTGAATAGTAATCAATATTTTTAATTCAAATACACATTTATGTTATCTATGAATAAAAAGATCAAAAATAAAAAATTTAAAAATAAAGGCCGGCTCTTCTAATTAAAGACCGGCTCTTCTAAATAAAAGTCGGTCTGGACTTTTTCAGAAAAGGGTGGCTTCGTTACAACCCTGATAAAAACTAATAATTAAGGTTCAGATTGGTGGATGGACATTTAAAGAACAGATTTACATAAAAATGTTTGAAAATATGCTTCAAATATATAATTAAATAATTTTGAATTGTTTTCTTAGGTGGTGTAAATTGCGTATATATTTTGTCTTACGTAAGTGTTGTATTATATGATATTATTTTTACTTTTATGTTAATTTTAGTAATGTGAGAAAGGTTTTAAATGATTGCGAGTTAGATGCAACCTCTATTTATGGATAATATTTAATACATAATTCTTTAAACATTAGATAATATCCCCCTCCCCCCTCTGAAGAAAGAACAGACCAATATGCTAACCTATTGGTTAGAACTTCCCCATTCACACAATTTTAATTAAAATTAAGTAACTTTGGCATATTGTCCAATATTATACATTTATAAGTAAAGTATTACAACAATAGCATTTATATAAAAATAAGCTAATACTTCTGCATAACTTTGTAGAATATAATTTTATAACAATTAATATAATTATAATGCACACATTTTCTTTTCCTGTTAAAAAAAATATTTGTTACACTTTGAAAACATTAACATTGTAGATTCGTAGTGTGGCCGGTGCTTATTGAAAAAAATAATTCGCTCTTCTCTTTCTATCCACCAGCATGTGATGTTCTCATATTTTTCGGGCTTCGGTCACACTGCGAATCTACAATGTGTGTATAGATATATAAGATAAAATGCATAAATGCAGAATAAATCGTTCTGTATTTTCTTTACTTTTTATTTTCTGTTTTTTGCTTGATATGTTTTATTTTGTATATATTTCTTACTTAATGTGTTCTATTTTCGTTTAAATTTTTTGAGTGCTCCTCATACTATTTAATTGATATATTTTGCTTTGACTATATTGATACAATATTAGAAAACACTCCTATTTGAGGACATAATCGTGTGAGCTAATGAAGAGATTATATATTTTCTTTATTTTGTTTTCCCGCTTTTTAATAGTTTTTTTTAATAAATAAATAGAAAAATTTTAAAAATATTTTATTTTAATATATATATATATATATATATATATATATATATATATATATATATATATATATATATATATATATATATATATATATATATATATATATATATATATATATATACATATATATATATATACATACATATATATATATATAAGTTCAAAATGAAGAATAAAACAAAGAAAAATTATAGACAAAAGAAAAAAAAAGAGGGGGGGGGGGTAAATAATAAGTAAAAAAATAGCAAACAACAGTTTATATATACAAAAAAAAGAAAGAAAAGAAATGAAATTTTATTTAAAATACCGAAAAAAAAAGATATAATCCTTTCTTCAGTCCACACGATTATATCCGCAAAATAGAGTGCTTTCTGCTATTGTATCAATAAAGCCAAAGCAAAATATATTAATACAATAGTGTGAGGAGCACTCAAATTTTTTTTTATAAAATTAACAACAAGTAAAATAGATCACAAAAAGTAAAAATAACATGTAGAAACGGATAATAAAACAAAATAAAAATAAAAAACATTAAGAAGGGACTATAAAGCGAGTAGCAAAATCAGATCAACTTACATGGACGGAATATTTTTCAAGAATGATTTAAAAATGTTTTCGCAGAAATATTGCCAGATTGCAAAATATGAAAACAAAAGGTGAAAACAAAAGCGCAAATTGAGTGTAACAAGAGGGTTTTAAAGTGTCGTTCTTACTGCACTGCTGTAGTGATTTGTTATTCTGAGCTTTGATTTGTTAGTTACCAAGGATGGGCCCGAAATGGATCTGCGCAAGGTAATATTATACTGGATAATTTTAAAAATTGATCATAAATAGTTGAATGAAACTTATTGTTTTTCTTAATTAAATCTAAATTACATAAATAATAATAATAGAATATTTTGATTTTAATAATTTAGAATAATTTGAATAACTTATCATAATCGATCAAATTATCATAATCGTTTCATATAATGTCTTTCAACTATTGCATAATTTTATCTTAAACTATTTTTCATTTGCGCAAGTAAATTAGAAATAGTAGGATGTAAGAGACAGTTGGATAATTAAAAATCTGACTATAGCTTTTTTTACTTTATTATTTTAGTTTTGTACAAAACGGTACATTTGCTTATATTATTAAGTTATTAATAATCAGATTCATGAAACTATTTTATTCAATAAAGTTGAATAAAGAAAATTAATTCTATTTGACTATATATTTGCATTCCATACAAAAATAACATTTTTTAAGTATACGTTATTTGTTTTTTGATTTTGTGATATTTATCATGACTTACATAAATTGATATATATCGTGACAACATAATAAATTATAGTATATATCAAATGTATTATTAGACAGATGTATATAAAATGATAGATAATGATTATTTGCATAAATAAAGAGGAATTTAATCATCAGAAGATTTGTAATAGTTCATAAATATGGGTAAAAACAAATAATTCAAGTACTGTTAATTCTTTACTTGGCATATGTATATCAATAAATAAGTAGAAAAAATATTTAAATTCTACAATAGAACATCCTGAAACAAGAGTTTTAGCCAATATATTTCATGCACGAAATTATCAAAAAATAGCAATCCTTAGTAATAAATTAACGAAATTGTCTGTGCATGCATACATTTTACGCATTTAAAAAATAAATAATAATAATAAGCATATCTCAGGAAAGATGATATTAAAATAAATGATTATATAACAGAAAAAAATAATGATAAAAAAATATAATGAATATAATTTCATAATTAAATTTACTTTTGGTTAGGATACAACATCGTTTTAGTAGACCGCATATTTCAGCGATTGATATACAGGTTAACAATAAACAAGATTATAAAAAAATGCCAAATAAATTGATTGGTAAATAATTTCGCTTATGTGATGCATTTACGCATACATAATTTTTTTATGAAATATTTTTAAAAGTAGTTTAATTTAATAACGTTACATAGTGCTCATTCCTTTAATTATATTATAATATGCCAGCAAAAAAATCAAAACAAGTCATTTTTTTCTCCCGTCAGGAAAGAGCGAATTAAATTACTGTTCTGTTAACTATGTTCAAAATATAAAGTTCCCTTATGCTTATAGATATAAAATAACAAACTCTTCAAAGCATGATTCAAAATAATATGCAGAATTCAAGCAGTGAACCTCAAAATTTTTGTACCAATTTTATAAAAAATATTGAAAATTTATTCAGATTATATAAAACACTCTCTTTAAATAGATTTAATTAAAATGTTAATTACGGTGCTTTATTTTGTTTTAAAGTTTAGTCACAAATAAGTTAAAATATGAAATAAAATTATTTTTAAAATATTATTTTTAGACTAAAAGTAGTATTTACATGATCCGAAAAAAAAAAAATAACGCGTGTATAAGCTGTTTCTTTCACCAGCAATCTACTTAAAAAAAATTTTTTTTACTAATTTTAAAAAACTAACTTATTTTAACCAATTTTAATTAATTACTATTTTTTTTCACATTCTTCGCACATTGGTATGTTAAGATATTTTTCTTTGTCATCTTTGGCATTTCTTCCATTGAAAATTTAATAATTTAATTTGTTATATACTAATAATATTAGTAGTTAATAGTTACATTTCAGAATAAACAACATCTTTTCACTATTATTTTTCAATTCAAAAACAGTTCTTGTTTTGGAAATGATTAAAAAAAAGTCAATCTTAGATCAAAGCGTTTACCAAATAAATGATATAAAATTTTATGTTTCAATAAGCGTATTAAATGTTAAAGCTACCAGTAGTGTAAAACAAAAGAGTTTGAATAACATTTTTATCTACAGATCATTTCTTAATGTATTTCAGAATAAGTTTGCAAACTGATGTTTTTTTATATATTTAATTTACGAAAAGGAGATAAATCTAAAATTCCAATAAGTTTTATTTAATTTTCGCTTTTAGTAAGCAATCACTTAATATTATGAGCTGAGTAAATATTGTCAATAAAAATCAACCAATTTCAAGAATTCTTATGGGTTTTTATTTTAAAAAATTTTTTTTGTTCATTTAAGAAATGTTTTCTTTAACATAATACAACAAATCTTCCTTGACTAATAAATGTCATAAATTTATTTGAAATATCTATGAATAAAAAATGAGATTTGAGAAAAAGGATAAAGCAACAAGTGAATTCGGGTCATTCTGTTAAATCATTTAACTCATAAAAACCCTTAGCGCACTGTAATATTAAATGTATTTTTGCAAAACTGTATTTATAATTGGTTTTAATTCCGTATGTTTGGAAATTATTTTTTTATTAGGTAATTCTTCTCAAAGTGCCTAAATCGAGTATGTCTAAACTTGACACTCCCTCAGTGTCAACGATGTATCTCAGTCACTCACACACGCACTCAATTGCACGCACCCCGCACAAAATACGCACTGCTCTTTCTCAAAACCACAGATAATCAACTATAAAACATTTGCAAATAAGAGCACAACAAAACTGAATACTTACAGTTCTGTGAATAAGTTTCATGGATGCTGCAGCGTTTAGATCTAATAATTCCAGAATGCGGATCGCATGAGAGGAAGTGGGCAAAAAAAGGAGGAAAAACAAAAAATTAAGAAACAAAAAAATCGGGAGCGGTGACTATGCAATGCCTATTCCTAGAAAAGAATGAAATCCTATGCAGCACTAATCACTAATCAAAATTGTAAGGTTTTTTTCTTTTTTGAGGACATTAAATTAGTGTTTGAACTAGAGCTCTAATTTCTAGCGATGTACGGGGCATTCCTGTAAGTGCTGTTCGCGGATTCCACTTTTCTTCTGGAGGGGGGAAGAGCAGGGATGCTTTGGGTTTACCTAAGGGTCGAATGAAGGCTCCGTCGCGCCAACTTGGCGACCACCATACACAAATTACGTTGCCAGGTGATGCACAGTTTTGTTTATTAGCAACAAAAACTTCACGGGAAAATAATATCCATCCTAGTCAAACGTCAAGGAAAAATTTCGAATTGATTTGTTCTTGATTCCCTGAGTGTATTCTTAAATATATTTACCGTCAATTACTAATTTTATGCTCTGTTTCTCAATGAGTAATTAGTAATATTATGTTCAAGTTAATAACATAGGTATTAAATAACTATATTGTTGATTTTTGCAAAAAAGGGATGGTGTCGAATATTGATTATTCAGAAATAAATTATTTCATTTTTTTAAAATAAAAATTAGCAGCATTTGTTTTTTATTATACTTTCTTTATTATAAATGACTCTTATTAGACTCACATAAAAACACGTATATTTTCAGTTTTTGCAAAAATTAATTTGATCTCAGAGCACGGACAAAACCTATGCCATTAAGTAGATATTATTGTATTTTTTGATTTTTATAAAGCAACGAGAAGTAAATAGGAAACAATTTGAATTACACTATAAAAAACAAATAAAAAATAATTATCTGCACTTTTTAAAGTAGCAAAATTTTTATATTATTTCAAAAGTCATCACTTGTAATCTCGGTAACAAAAATCTTTTAGCTCTACAATGGGTACCACAGATTATCATAGCTTTAGCATCTTATTCTCTGTTTTTAAATAAATAAAAAAAATAAAAAAAATCTTGGGCATGCTTGAGTGTTGTGTACTATTTTCGCTACACATACGCGGTACATAAATTTAGTCAAATGTTTACAATACTAGTTTCGTCTAACTGTATTAGGACCACTTTAAAATGCGTAAAAATTTATGTATCTTATACTCGAATATGCTTCGAGTATTTTTAATTTAAGTAGTCAAAGATATTATTACTTTAAAAACTGAGTCTTACAAATAAGAAATTTTTTTTAAAATTAGTATGAACATTTGCTAAGAAACGTACGTTATGAGTAAAATAAACTTTATGTCAACCAAACTAGTCCAAAATTAACTAGTGGAATCACATTAATCAGATTGCATCTAAGCTTCATAATATTAATGTTTAAAACCATAACCTGTAAAATTATTCTTGGTTAGAAAACTAAATTTTTGTAACTGAATCCATAACTGAAGTTATCGTATGGTCAACCAAAAAAATCATTAAGTTCGCACCTTAGTTCTTGATATCCGATCATTAGATCAAAAGTTATAAAGCATCAGCTCTATCATGTTGCGCATTATCTGACAAATCAATGCATATAAAACCACTGTTTTAATCTCATATATTAAGTGAAAGAGAAATATTTTTCAAGCAGTGCTAGAGGAAGAGAAAGTGAGAAAGAAAATATTGTTTTAAGAACATTCACATCCATATTACTTAAATATAAATCGTAACAACAGTTCGATGAGTACTAATTTGATATTTTAAATCGGAGTATAACTTTTGTTGTTAAAATTAGTTTGAATACACAAACAAATTTACACATTCTCACGTTTTTTTAATAATATTTTTTAACTTTATAAATATATTTACAGATTAAACTAATTCAATTTACATTATTAAATAGTTATATATTTTTCAAATAAGCCCTGTTATATACATTTGTAATTGTATAAAAAAATTGAGTGCAGTTTTATTTTTTCATGTCGGTATTAGCACTTCATAACAATCAACATTTTTATACGTCTATAAAACAAAATAACAGAAGAATTTTATTATTTTAAATTCTTTAAAATAAATTAAGTATAGTTTCCTTATGAAGTAGGCACCACAATTTCATTTTAACTTTCGCTTTATTTTGAATTAATTTTTACCACTAGATCTTAGGTTGTTTTTATAATAAGAATTTTATGGTTGTTAAGTTAATAGTTAATAAAGTTATTTAGTTAATATAAGTTTGATTTCTTAAATTGTAGTACAGTGCACAAAATAAAAAATGGACCAAACTGAATAACTTTTTGATCTAATGATTGGATTTTCACGTTCTAATCTTAAGCTTAAACGTTTGAGGGAGTGACTTCAAATATGCTAATTAATTAGTGCAGGCGATATTTTAAGTTACAAAATCGGACATAAAAACGTACTGTATCTGAATAAAAATACCTTTTTCAACAGATTCAGATTTCTAACCCCCAAAATATAGGGGGTAGCCGCAATCTGGAAAATATGTTCCCCATAGTTTGGTCAGGAGAGCTGTCGAAAACTTGGGACCTCTTAATTTTAATTTTTTGCATATTTCGCCATAACTTCAGAATTTTTTAAGCGAATCGAAATCTTTTTAAACACAATTATGAAATTCGTTCATCCGTTGAAAATTTTTATAAAATCTGGAGAAAATTATCATATTATCCTGAGAAAATTCCAAAAATATATAACTTTAAGTAAATATTTAATTTTTTTTCTTAATTTATTAAATAGTAGTCCAAAAAATTTTGAATTCTAGGGCATACATTTTTTATATCATTTTAAAGGATGTAATTTTATATGGCTAAACCCAAAGTTTGAGCGAAATCGGTCGAATAGTTCCTGATAAATTGAGTTTTAAAAATTCGGTTTCCTTCCGATACGATTTTTTTAAATTCAATTTCTTAGGAATTGTTTGACCGACCTTGTTCAAAATTTGTATTTTGCCAAATAAAATTATATCCTTTAAAATGATGTAAAATTTTGCACCTTACAATTCAATTGCAATAAATTTTTTTACTATTATTAAATAAAATAAAAGTTCTCGAGATATGGCGAAATACACAAAAAATAAAACTAACGTTAAGAGATCGAAACTTTGGACTGCACTCGTGACCAAACTATGGGGACCATATTTCTCAGTTTGAGACTTCCCCCTACATTTTGGGGGTCAAAAATCCGAATCCGTCGAAAAAAAGGTATGTTTATTCAGAGAAATTACATTTTTGTGACTGATTTCTGCACTGATTATTTAGCATATTTAAGCCCCCCCCCTCGAATCATTAATATTGAGTCATAGAACATGAAAATCCGTTCTCTGAATCAAAAGCTATTTAGGGTGGTCCGTTTTTTTTTCTATTCTGCGTATTGTACATTTACCAATTACGTGTGTGTTACATTTCTAAATCAATTTAGCAGAACAAATTTAAATGATGATTGAAGATTTATAGCTTTTTTCCTTACATTGGTTAATTTAAAGAAATTTATGTAAATGTAATTAAATTTTAATTAATGATGCTTAAATATTATAATGATGCTTAAATATTATAATGATGCTTAAATATTATAATGATGCTTAAATATTTAGATTAATATTGATCATAAAGTAAACTAGAAGTCATAAATTTTACAAGTTTTTTTAAGTTTCTCTTCAAGTCTTTTAAAACTTTAAAATATGAGTTTTGATCATTTATAAAGCACCATAACTGATAAAACTTAAAAAAGGACTATTATCAAAATTGAACAAAAAAACTTTTAACTTAATGGAATTTTCACACACCTTCTATCATTATTATCTTATCACTAAGCAAATTTATTTTAGGGATAAACATTCACTGTATTTTACGACCAAGTGCGAAGTATAATAGACTTATTCAGGTTTAGGTGACGAGAATTAATTCTAATAATCTCCCATCCTGTACCTTCATTTCCATGTTTTGGAGTCTAACAAAAACACTCCTAATCCTCTGAGGAATTCTTGCCTGGAATCTTTTCAGTCAGCTCTTTCATATCTGTAAGCGCGCATAAATTTCTGCCAGCTGCTTGTGCTTTGGAGTACATATTTTGGTGTGAATTGTTCACGGAATGTTTAGATGAAAATTTCTAAAGAAAATTAAGAAGAAAAAAATATCACGGTATAGTAATAAATAAATAAAAATTTAAAAGCATTTTATTTTATTTTATTTTATAACTGGCATTGCACACCTGACCCAATTTTGAGTTTATGACTATCAATGTTCAACTCCGTAGCCTTGTAAATTTGAAACCAATCCAGAAGACAAGAGAACTCTTGGAAGAACTATTGGACAAAACTATCCTTCGTGGAGCACTTTTTGATAGAACAAACCCGCATTTGCGTTACAGGGAGAGGAAAAACCAGAAACCCCTACAGTTAGCCTGACGGCAAGTGGACTCTAACCCACGATCCATCCACCACTGAGGATATTTTATGGCTACACTGTGGTCGGCTTGAGCCGGGTGAGAAATTCGTATCGACAAGTCATTGCTGGAATACGAACTCCGGTCTCATCATTGGAAAGCGAAAACTCTAACCCCAGAGCCACTGCAACTCAATATGCAGAAACATTTTTGTTTTACAACCCTCGATAAACAGCCGACCCAATTTCGGGCTTACGACTATGGGCTTACGACAATGTTCAATTCCGTAGCCTTGGAATTTTGAATCCAATCCAGAAGACAAGTGAACTCCTGGTTTAAGTATTGGGAGAAAAGTTTGCTTTCTGGGAGGACTTTTTGATGTATCTATCCCGCATTTGCGTTGCAGGGAGAGGAAAACCACGAAAATCTCTCACGGTTAGCCAGGCGGCAAGGGGACTCTAACCCATGATCCGTCTTCAACTGAGGATATTTTACGTCAGCACTGTGGTTGGTGCAAGCCGGATGCGGAATTCGTATAGATCAGCCATCACGAGATTCGAACTCGGCTCAACTCATTGGAAGGCGAGCGGTCTATCCCTTTAGCTAAATCACAAATATCACAATTTTAGGCAAAATTTTGCAGAACGACAAATGAGTTCAAATGTATAAGGTGTTCCATATTAACCGAGCTCTTAATATGCACTTTTAGAATTTTTGCAAACAATGAAGTCAGAAAAGTTCAATTAACTTTACAGAGGTTAACATTTAAATGATCAAGATCAAAAACGCTTTCAAATTCCTATCACTTACCATTGAGGTCAATCAGAGTGAAGGAAGGATTAAAATCATCCAAAGTCAGTATATTCACCTAAAATATTATTGAAAACAGTTTCCGGTGGAACTGTAAGGGGGAAAATATAGTTCGACTTAGCGTAGGGTGTCCTACTATTCAAAAAACGTTTTTTTTTTCATATACATATATAGATTTTAATCCCCTCTTCGAGGTTATCTCAGTAATTATTAGTCAGAGCTTTAAAATGTGTTTGTTTTTATCTCATTTAAAGAATAACTTAATGCCCTAAATTTGCTTTTAAAAGGATATTTAAAATACACTCATGGACAAAAAAATTAGCGCACCTAGAAGGAGTCATCAAAATGAAACGAAATTTTACATACGTAATGACTACTTACTTTGATATAAGTAAATGATTGGAAAATCAAAGAAAAACGATAATCTTTGATTTTCTAATCATTTACATACATCAAAGTAGTCATTACGTATGTAAAATTTCGTTTCATTTTGACGACTCCTTCTCGGTGCGCTAATTTTTTTATCCATGAGTGTATATATGAAGGATGGTTTTTATGGGATGCCCTGTATGATAAATGTAATATTTATTTGGAAATGTTTGATGTTAATATTTTTACACACAAAATACCCATTAATTCTCTGAGGTCCATGTTTACAAGGCATAACATAATATTAATGTTCTTTAAAATAAATATTTTCAAGATGTGTTATAAAATTTGGAGCAAAATTTGGAAGTATATTTTTCAATTGGTTGAGATATCTTATTCAAAATAAATATTCCAACTTGCTTGGAATATAATCTTAATGAAATCTTTTATTAAGGTGTTATGTAAATAATATTAAAAGAAGTAAAAAAAACAGATATTGATATTTTGCAATGCATATTATATTGCGTATTAAAAATATCATTACCGATTATGTTACAAATAAATTAATTACATTAAATAGGAAAAAGCCTTTAAAATCAGATTTATTTAAAATATTTTTAATTATTTTGATTTAATTCCAAAACAGTTCAAAAATAAAGAATAACTATGTAAAGTGATTTAACATTAATTGTTTTAAACAAATACATTTAAGTATGTATTTCGCAAAATTTGAAAAGCAAAAATCTAGAATAGAATAGATTGTATGATATACAAAGGTGCAAAGCATAACAATTAGTATTATCGAGATAGTTATATGAAAATCACTTTCTGATAATTTTCGAAACCTCACAAGGCATTCTTCTATCAAATCTAAAATTACACAAACTTCATTTTAGTTTCATTTCAGATCATTTTTATTATCTTATAGATTTAAAGTTAAGATGTAAGTTTCATGAAGAAATAATAATAATCTCCTCAAATCTTAGTGAAACAAAATATATAATTGAAGCCTTTTTATCTATATTTATGAAAATAATTTTAATGGGTCGTATTTGTGCATTCGCTAAACTTTCAAGCGTAACTTTCATTTTTTCTTTTATAAGGCTAAAGGGCATAGCAAAAACTTACATTAAACACTTACCAATGAAATTATAATTTTTGTGGTTTTTAGCTATTCAGCGAATTAAATTTTTTATTCAAAGAATTTTAGGCGGGTTATAAAATTTCCTTTATCTTTAATCATATTTCAAAAAATCGTAACTAAAGTTTTATAAAGACGCTCTTTTCCTTTGAGTCAATTACATAGACTCAGAGAATAGTCTTTAATGTTTCTCCGTTAAGTGCAGGAAAAAAAAAGTCTAAGTGAAGGTAAGTTAATACAATTATTCCCCCAACAGAGCTATCGAGTGACTAAACTGGGAGCATTCTTAAAGGGGAAAAATAAAAGCTTTTAAGGCTCTGAATTCGTGTTTAAGGCTCTTGTCAAAGACTTTAGAAGAATTTATCCTCTTTTTGTTGTGGATAAATATAAATAGATAAAACTCACTAGATTGGCCATATTTTTCTTTAAAAAAATATGAGTTTCTAAGAGTATTTACTACAGTTAATGCAGCAATTTAATTCAGAGCGTATATATTTATTTTTGATTCGAATCTTTAAATTTCCTTTAAATTGAATATACTTTCTACCCACTGATATTTACTTAGGGGAGTGTCGGGTACACCCGCCCACTGTCAATTTCATATGTATAGCATATTTTTTCAAGTCAATGGGCCATCGGACATTAATTGTTATATTAAAAAAAGATTATTTTCAAAGTTTCAAGTATTTATGCAGCTGGTAACATGGTAAACAATAGTTTTGAAAATATGTTGAATACATTAGTCATGAAATTAAGAAAAATTGGTTGAATGTTTCGATTAAACTTCATTTTAATACTAAAAAAATAATTTTTTCTATACATGCGCATTAAAGTATGTAGTCTAAAGTTCAATTTGCACAAAGAAAGAAGTTTATGTGTGAAAAATTGTTCGAGTCAATTTACAAATTTACAAAAAAAATTGGATTTCGGGTAGCCCCGCTCACATGAATGTCGGGTACCACAGCCCAATTTTATTTCGTCGATAAATGTACGGTTGCAAAGATTATTATTTTATTGCTTCAAATTTGAATGTTATATGCATTTTTAACAACAAATATTGTTGTTATTAAATGATTGTTATTAAATGATAGAATTCACTAAAAGTCTATAAATATGTAATAAATAAAATAATTTTGTGATAAAAATGATAAATGAGGTTTATCTATTGTCAATACATTGGTCATTTTCATTTACACCTGAAAAAACAGTCAAAAAACATAATTTTTGTGACTGGACGGGGCTACTCGACGCATTTGGAAAAGAGCTGAGAAACATGTTTTTTTAAATTTCTATTTTTTTAAGTTAAACTATTCTTTTTTTGGTTTATTCTCTTTGCATTATTTAATTAGATGATAAAAAAATAGAAACATAGAAATATATTGATTATTACTCAATATTATACAGAAATATAAGCAATACTCCTTAAGTGGGCGGAGCTACCCGACTCTCCCCTAATTTTTAACATTTTAGATCCAGAGTTATTGTGAATAAATGTAAAACATCGAGTTTCGCCTCCTACTCTCTTACACCAAAAGGTTACTATACTGTAAAAATTAATTATAACACATTACGGTCAAAAGATTAAAATCATTTTTATCTTAAAATCATTCCTTTTATCGTATCTATAATTAATACAGATATCATCTTCAGTTTCAATACATAAATCATGAGTACGAAGCAAGATAAATTCATCGTATCGTATATATTAACAATACAGATATTATCTTCATTTTTGATTCCTAAATCATGAGTACGAAGCAAGATAAATTTTCTTGTGGTATAAATTGTTTATTAAAATTATATAATTCAGAAAATAAAAAACAATAAACCATCAATAAATTCAAAAATAAATAAGTTTCATGATAAAGGAATTAGCCAGAATAAAAATAAGTTAGCCAGAAATGGCGAAAAATTAAATCCTCACGAAACAATTTTCCATATTAAAAACAATTATGAAAAAGCCAAAGACTCAGTAGAATTTCCCAGTATTTAAAATCACAATTAAGGATATATTTATAATCATATTAATAAATTGAAATGACATTTCTTAGTTTTGAAAACAGAATATTTCTAAAGAGATTCTGGATATCGTATTAATTTTGTCTTTGCTTTTAATTAATTATTTTTAATATTTTCTTTATTTATTATAAGTTATTTTGCTTATTTTTATTTTTTCCCCCTTGATTCTTCTTGTTTTCTGTGATAAATTTTATTTAATAGCCAGAATGGCCATATTTTTTTTTTCGCGAATGGGGGAAAATAACTTTATTCTCGATTTCCAGTCAGCGCTTACATACTTGCAATGCTTACAAAGCATACATTCTAAATTTTAATTTTAAAACAACTCAATATTTCGTGTCATTATATAATTACAATCTTACTATTTTTTCGCAATAAATATGTTCAAAGATTGCAGTTTGTTAAAAGTTAAGTAAAGAAGTTATTTTTTAACTTTTGTTATAGATTTTTTAAAAAAAAAACAGGGGTAAGGTTTTTTAAAGCCAGAATATATTCCAGAAAAATTTAAATTTTTAAATTTTTAAACTTTTGATTTAACCATGTTTTTGTTTTAGCTGTTTTATGTTAAGGAGGTTTTAGATCTTGCTAAATAAAGTACATGTATAATGTAGTAGTAAAAAAATAGATGTCTTACAATCTATGGAAACATTTAACATGTAACGCTTGAAATAAACTGATTAAGAAGTAACCTGTCGGCTGAAAGTAAATATCTAATCATTTTTCTTTTATTTTATTTTCAGATTGAACGAACTTGCATCACCTCCATTGTTATAAAAATAATTAAATTAAATTGTTTTCGCCAAACAGCTCTAAAAAAAGAGTAATTAAGAAAAGTCGTTGGCTCCGGAAAATTTCTCTCATATAAAGCACCAATGGGTTTAGTTTCGCGAAATCGATGATTTTTTTTCCTTACGTCGCCAACAAAAAGCTGATGCTTTTTGCTGTCAACTAGAGCTATAAGTTGCGCAATATTGTATTTAGAGCTATATTATAGAGTTTGAAAGCAAGCGAGATGTATTTTACCAATGAAGATCTTTCAAAATTCGCTTCTCATTGATTTAAATAAATTATTTGTTTTTACCCTGCTACACTAACTAAATTTTTTCTTACCTTTCTTAAATATTCCACGAGTTTATGTTAGAGTATGGGACTTAAAATTGTTGTGTTTGTAAACTCTGAACTTTATATTTGTATACATAAGGTATTCTGTGAAGAATTCTTTGTTGATAATATTACTATCGTGCGTACAATTCCAAACTAAAACGCATAAAATTATTTTCCGATCAGTACAAGAAGTGATTTTAATTTGCGAAGCAATCCGATGAAAGCAGTTTCATGAGCTGGGGAGCTCACCAAGTAGATAGTCGGGCTCCCATAGTTTTTCTAATCGAGCAGAGTTATTATTTAAAAAATTTATCTCTTGTCAGTGATTTTACATGGTAAAACACAACTCTTTTAGTTTGGCAAAAGTATTTAATCATAGTGGACTTCAGTAAACGAAAAATATACTATTGTTCAAAATTAAGCAAGTTATCTTCATTGTGTTGATTATCTTCAGAGCTATTGAGCAGATTTAAATGAAATCATTTACTTATATAGGTCGATATTTAATTGTTATAATACACACGCTTGAACGTGTGTAATGTATATGTATGAAACGTTGATCGCAGAATCGAATGCATAAAATGGGTTAATGGGGGTGTTTCCCCTACATAAAGATATGGTCTTGCAAAGTGATTTCACATTGGAAATTAGGCAATTTGGAAATTTCTGAGGTAATTATTTCGGGGTTCAGCAACATCGTTTTGTAGCCTTGTTCTTTTTACATGACGCCTCACCGTGATCTATAGCTTTAAGACCCAGAGATTTGGTCGGGGAATATTTTAAATTTTCATAAAGCTCGATCCTGTGTGGTCGTGTGTTGTTGTCTATTGAAATATTGAGCACACGTCAGTTTTGAGACTTTATCCCTTCACTTGACAAAATATCTCTAGTAAAAATGAGTGGGATATAATAAAAGAAACCGGTTCTCAGCTGTTATTATAGACAATTTCTCAAATTTTTGAAGTTAAATAGAAGTGTTCAAACGGTTCATACTTTCAAGTAATAAGATGCAAGGATCTTTCTCACCAATATCCAAGAAACTAATTATTACATCAGCGGTCTGGGGGAACTACTTGTTCAATGGTTGCACACTTTTTTGTTTCATTAGAGCTCATCTGATCAAGTGAAAATGTTTGCTGAATGGATTTTGCCTACCCAGATTTCAAGAATTCGACCGCATTTGAAGCACTTTTGAAAAAGCTCCCCTGAAACTCCCTTCCAATGACCCTCGAGGGCCTGAAAGCGAAATTTTTAAGCGAGTGTGAACAATTCCCACAAGAACTTTTAAACGAATTTATTTCTGGAACAAAATTACGTTTCGAGACCTACAGATCTGTGTAGTGGCTGTAAGCTCTATTAATACAATTTTTTGTACTGATATGTGACTACTGTTTCAAATTATTCGACACAGGTAAGCGAACATGCGCGTGTATATTACAACTATTGAAATATCAATTAATTTATATTGCTCAAATTTATGTTCATAACAAGTTTTTGAAATCTATCCATTATTTATATAGATAATCGAAGGAATGTAAAAGTACTCTTAATTCTAAGCACCAGAATACATAAATAGAAAGAAATTTATGTTAAGAGAGTGTTTTTTCAAATGGCGGACTTCCTTGTTCCGGTCATATTTTTCTGAAAACGAGCTTAGTTGACATCGTTGTTTGCCAAAAATCTTATTGTTCAAGAATATAAATACTCAATACTAATTGCTTAAAAGAGCTCTCTCCTCTCGGTCAAACTCAGCTGTAGAATAAGTAGACAGGAGGAGAGAAAATTACTAGCTAACATACTTTTAATCCTCTTTATTTAAATGTCAAAAATATGATGATGATTGAATTTTACTGTGTTCGGTAGTATCCTTCTATACATCTAAAATACTTCTAAAATCTAAAATACACCTAATTAGAGTTAGAGAAATAAAGTGTAAGGTATTTTAGATTTTCAATTAACTTTTTATGACAAAATTCTTTTAATTAAGGTTTGAAATCCTTATTTCCAGTTGAGTAGTTAAGTACATTTGCGTTTTAAGAACTCCTACTTTTTATGATTTAAGAATCCTTAATCATAAGAAGTAGGAGATCATAAAAATACTTCGTTGATTTCAGAAATGAATTCGTCACGAAATCATGTGATTTCTGACGAAATGTGAACTCACAAATATATGACGAAAATGTTTCCTCATCTCGGGACCTCATTGCAGTGCATTAACATTACTAAAATGAAGGCTAGAGGATCGAAACTAGAATGACAGAACAAGCCTAACTGCCTGTATGGAGGTCGAGGAGTCGTCCACCCATATTATCACCACGATCAACAATTAGGCATACAAGGTTTACAATATGAGGTCCTACGAGTAGCTCATGATTATTATTATTATTATTATTTTTTTGGAAAAAAATGGAATATTGAAATATTGATTTAGTTTTGGAGAAATTCATATCTTAAAGAAATGACGATAATTATTTCTTTACTTTATTACAATCATTTTTACTTAGCAGAATTTTTGCTTGGAGCATATACCAGGAACCGGTTTCGTCAAAAACAAAGAAAGTTGCGTGGTATTCGAGTATTCATTTTTTACAGCACGTCTGTCTTTAGATTTCTTTTAGAAAAAGTACTTTTTTATGCAATTCACGATATCAGAATTTTTCAGCATAATCTAAATCAGTTTTCATCACTTAAGACAGCAATAAAATTTAATTTTCAAAATCCGTAAAAACAAAAATGAATTTTGAAAGATGCTGTCAAATAATTTGACAACATCAAACATTTGTTAAGTAGAAAAATATATCAAAGAAATTAACATCAAAAATTTAATTAAAAATTTTAGAGGGTTAGAGGTCTCTTTAAAAAAAGAAAAATTTAAAATTGTGTTCGAGCATTTTCTTCTCTTGCAGGATAATTTTTTCAAAACTGAAAATAGGTTTTTTCTCTCTAGAAATGACCATGTATTTTTATTTGATTTGCAAAGAAAAATTCCGGATCAAGTTATAGTAAAAAATATCGGCAGCCTGGGTGCGTGAAATTAATTTTAACGTAGAATCAATTTTAACTGTAAAGTTTTATGCTGTATGCTTTACCATGATAATCACTTAACTATAGTGATTTTACAGAAATATTACTATAGAAATTGTGACAAATCAGAATTTCTGTCCCGTAAAAGTTTACGGTAATAATAACCGGCACTCTGGTGCCTATGCATTTTATCTGAATTTAATTCAGAATTTTTTACATTGAATGAATTATTTAGAAGAACAAATTATTTAAAAAAAAAACAGATTCATGCAAAATTGCTTTATTTTATATTCTAAAAGTCAAATGCAATCAAAAACTGATATTTAGAAGTAAAAACATCAACTACTAATGTGGGAATAAAATAGGACGTGTCAATCAATGTATTCATTAAAACACACTTCGACAGCTAATACTGAGGATTCTGTTATCGTCGCGGTCTGCTTTCTTTCTATCTCCTAAGTAAGTCACGTGGTATGAAGCTCCAAATTATCGTAATGGAGTTGCCCTCAACGAGATATTCATTATTAATAACACTCACTTTCAGAGATGCTTCAAATCATAATAGTGATGAAGTTCAATACAAGAGTTTCGCATAGTTGTTCTGAGATTCTAACACAAAACCTTTGATTTTTCTTTTACTTTTGAAGTTCGTAAATTTTGCAGTTAAATATCGTTCAACAATGAAATTGCATCAAATCCATTTAATTATTACAATACTTTTAAATGAGTGTATTAATTGAATGATACTTTGAAAAATTGCAGCCTTTCGGTTTCAAAAAGCGAAAATATAATTAAATAGTATTATTTTAAACATACTCGTATAGTGCAAAGATATAAATCATTCTCTATTTCATTACATGAAATTGTCATGTGTAGTGGGCAAAAAACTAAATGGACCACCATGAATTACGTTTACACTAATGATTTGATCTTCAAGTTCAAGGATTCAATCTTAATGGTTCAACGGTGTGCCCTCAAATATGCTAATTAATAAGTACAAACAATGCTTTAAGTTGTAAAACGTACTTTCTCCGAATAAACAGAACTTTTTTTCGACGGATTCGGATTTTTTGACCCCCAAAATATAGGGGGTGGCTGCAATCTGGGAAATGTGGTCCCCATAGTTTGTCAGGGGAGTGGTCCTAAATTTGAACCACTCAATGTTAATGTTATTTTTTGCGTATTTCGCCATATCTTTAGAAATTTTTCAGAAAATTTAGAACTTTTGCACACAACTATAAAGTTCGTTGATCCAAAAATTATTCCATAAAAATATAACTTTTAGTAAAGATTTATTATTTTTTATTATTTTGTTTAATAATAGTTGAAAAAATTTCGAATTGCATGGTGTACTATTTTTTACATTATTTTAAAGGGTGTAATTTTAGATGGCGAAATACAAAATTTGAACGAATTCATTCAAAATAGCTCCTGAGAAATTGAATTTTAAAAATACAGCTTTTTAGCTCTCTTGACCAAACTAAGGAGGCCATATTTTCCTAATTGTGGCTATTCTCTTTATTTTGGGGCTCACAATTCCTAATCGATCGGAAAAAGGTATGTTTATTCAGAGAAAATACATGTTCTTGTCTGATTTCATAACTTAAAATATTGCATGCACTTATTAATTACCCTATTTGAAGTCACTCTTTCGAACCATTAAGATTGAGTCTTAGAACGTGAAGATCCGATCATTAGATCAAAAGTTATTCAAGGTAGTCCGTTTTTTACTTTGCGCACTGTACACATATATGCGTAACTGAAAGTAACTCTAATGAAGGAATATTTAAATCGGAGTTTTACTGAGTATACGTACAGTTGCCTTTGTAAAATATTCTAGTTTGGAATCTTTCATGTAATGTTTTTTTGCAGTACAATGAAAATAGAAAGTAAATAAAAAAATACTACGAAAGAAAAATTGAATGAAACTAGCGATTTGATCTAAAAGAAATGAAAAGAAAATCAAATACTAGAAGGAATTCAGAATAAAACGAAAAGCTTATTCCAGTTGACAGAGGTAAGTTCCATCTTGAAAAGCTTTTAAAGAACAACTTTATTTGATAAATTACAATAAAATCACTTTATTTAAATTTAAGGTGTTAGTTTTATACAAAATATATAGTTATTTGAAAATCTGAATAACATTTCCACGCATTCAATTGAATGCTGCGAATACAATTGTATTAAATTTAAAAATAAAAATACACTTTTTACTTTCATTTTCATAACGCTTCTTTAAATAAAAAAAAGTATTCTGTAGTTAGAAAAATAAAGCAAAAAATTCTCTATTTAAAAATATTCTGTGCTAGAGATAAATAAAGAATATGGTGTATAAATGAGAGAATGTTATAAACAACGGTATGGTTTTCTCTTAACTCGCTGCTAAGAGAAAATATAGTCGGTTGTAAAATTCGTAGTATAAATATTAATTTATATTATGCATTATCTGATTTATAATAAACTACATCCAAATTTTTGGGAAGGAAAAAGTCTTTATTACAAGACAATTTTTGATATATATTTAGCAGTATTTAACTTTCTTTTTCTGAATTTTAACATTTTAATTCTTTTAATCGTCCACCAAAATAAATATTTTATTTGTTATAAACAATATATTAACAAAATTTTTCCATCTAGCTTTTAACCACGCTGAAGTTCTTTATCAAATTTAATTTCTATATTTAAGATATTTCCGCGATATTATCAAAATTCTTTATGTATTGAGTTTTAGCAACAATTTAAAATCTGTCCGGTAGCTATTAAATCACACAAAACACTATAAGAAAAACTTTTAGACATTTCCTCATAGTATACGGAGAAAAAAAATTCTGATGAAATTACCGTACGATATGATAAAGTTTTTCTAATAATAATAATAACCAAAATATACGGTATTTGAAAAATTTTTTTGGTATTTTTTACGTTCATTTGGTAACGGTTTACCGGAAATTTTGATTATCAAAATTCTTCTTAACACACATTTAATAAAAAATAAATATAAAACTGATAAGTAAATTAAACCCATTGAATGGTTTTTTAAGTTATTCTCTTAGTTAACAAATATATAAAATTAACAAATATTATGACCAATGACAAATTTTATCACAGATTATAAAACCATAGTTTATCATCATTGCCAAAGCACTTTGTTAAAATACCGTGCTTTTTGGTGTTCTGTTATAGTCAAAATCGCGGTTAATTTTGCCATATCCTGGTAGTTTTGACCATACTTTTTTCTCGGTGTAGGCAGAAGTATTAAAACTCTTTTCATTTTTGTCATGAGAAAAGATAGAAAACTCATTCTAATGCTCCCTTACGTATTGTACTAATTGCTCACGCACCTCTAGAGCAATAACTTGAGTGTAGTATATTATTTGGGTTCTCAAAAACCCGGGTTTTTAAGAAAAATCTCAGCCAATGTGCATTTTTATTATTTATTTTTTTTGGATTTTTCCTGAAAAAACTTTTTTTTCCGGGGAAAAGCAGTTTCTTTAAATACAGTCAAAATCCATTATTATATAAACTAAATGTAAGAAGATACAGTATGTGCTGAATAAATAAATTTATTGCATGATTTTTTTCTAAAGGGATTAATAAAAGATATAGTTTGGAGAATAAGTATTTCCGTCATTTTTCAGTCTTCTAAATTGCATGATCATAAAGCTACTGAAATGATTTTTTCGAAATGTAAATCATAAAGTTATGTGATAAGTATTAAATTATAAATATGCATTCATGAAACGAAATGCACATATCTTTTAGTAGTACATGGTATGCTCATTTGAATTTAAAATTTTCGCTTCTTTATACGACTTATAATGTACATAAAATTTTCAAATCCTAAGTGCACTTTTTTTAAAATTAATGAACTGAGATAATACATATTAAACACTTTTATTCTAAGAATTATAGGTATATAATTCAAGATTCTACTGACATACAGAAATACTCATTAAATTTAAATAATAATTATGTATGAATAACCATTTCATAAACAACCAATATCTACAATATACGTTCCCATTTTATTAATAAATAATTTCAAAGCATATTCCCAATATAAATTATTCTTTCTGTTAAAATTAACAAAATTTTTGCCAAATAAAATATTAGCAGGGAAATAAGACTCTCAAAATTAACTGCTACAATTTAAAAAAATTAACTAATGCAATTTTCGTATTTGTTAAAATGTAACTTAATCGTTAAAATATAACTTAATCTCAAGTGTCATAACAGTTTTTCTAAACAAAATCTTTAAAATATCTGAAATTTGTTTAAAAAAAAATAAACAAAATAAAAAGTTTTTCTACTCTTTAACCCCTAAACAATTTCATATTTTGAACTGAAATGCAGTGAATAATTAAGGAATAACATGTTTGATATTCTAAATTATGGTTTTACGAGCTCTTCTAACTTTATCTTTGACCATAGATTTTTTTGCCAAAGATACAATAGATAGAAACAGGTACAGTCTATAATACACATTTTAAAACAAAAATGGGGATATTTCGGTCTAATATATATATAAAATACATCCGCTTATGACAAATTTTGAAGTGCTTACAATCCAAATAAATTATGTAGCAATATATTTCGATTAGTATAATGTCTATGCATACTACAGATAGTTTGTTTTATAGATAAATAACGTGTCCTTTAGCAATATGTTTTTTAATACCATCTCTTTTCTCTCTGTAATAATTTAGCAATATATTCTTAAATCATGTACTTTATTTTCATCTCTTATCTATATTGAATTTTTTTTGCAAAAAATATTTTTGAAATGTTTTACTTCATATAATTTTGTAAACAATGTTGCAATTTTACAAGTTTAATCTTTGCACTTCGATATCGTCTCACATAAGACATCATAATTCACCACTCTAAAATTAAAGATTTTTGTAAATTAGTAATTAGTAACGTAATTTTAAAAAACTATGTAGTACTACTGTATTATGTATTTCAATTGATTTAGCTCTTATATTAGTTTATATAGCATTTTAAAGCACTCCGAGTGCAATTAAATTTCCCAAACAATAAGTTGATAATTAAAAAGAACAATTTTGTTTGATAATTCCAAAAACATTTTTTTGGAAATTATAACATGTGAAATCCAATTGGAGGGTTTAAAGATGGGTTTTTTCAAGTGGGCCCAATCTGAAAAAAACCCACTGAGTTTTTCTGGGTTGAGACCACCTTGGCGAGTCGTTTATGTTTCAAATTTCATTACTTTAGTCTTTAAAAAGTCTTTAGAGATATTTAGGAAGTATCAAAAATAAATCTAAATAATTACTTCGTAACTAAGTTTTATCTCTATAAAAATACAAGATTATTCAAAATAAATCCATGGCGTATAACTAATTTTTTTAAAACTACTTAAAATGCTACATAAGACAACCTAACAAAATTAATAATAACTATATTGTTGCCAATTGATAGAGAAATACACCAGTTTATGGTACCACATAAGAGAAATATATTTATAAGTAATCTAATCAGTCATAATTATGATTAAAAAAATAACACTTTTATTTAAGATTCTTTTTGTCTCTACCGATTTTTCCAAAACGAAAATAGATATTGAAAGTCTTTAGAAATATTTCAAAAACTCGGTGCTGATATTTAATAAGAAGGTTTACTATATATTAAAATATTATTTTATTGAAATTTTTTTTAAATTTTTCATATTGATTTCAAGCTAATTCATAAGCTATTATTTTTTTGTTGTAAAATAATAGATATTGAAGTGAGTTTTCATTTGTTATCTTACTTTAAAAAAAATAACTTACCTAATATAAATTTCAAGTCTCATGAAATTATTTCCTGATACAAAAGGTTTGGAGAACACTTTAATTCATATTTAATTCATTTAATTCATATAAGAAAATTTTAAACTTCAATATTATTATTAAATACTTATTTCCCCAAATATTTATTTCCCTAAATACTTGTTTCCGAAAAAGAAGACTTTAGGTATACAGATTACGTTTTTGTATAAAAATAAATTTTAATTTATTTTTTAATCTTAGTAATTTTTATAAGTTTATCTAAGAATAAAAACTTTGCTTTCATTCTCAAATGAGAATTATTAATTAAAAGTAAATTAATTCTTTCATTAAGCTAATCTGGTTAGGAATTCAAAATTAATATTTTGACTGCTGCGAAATATTTTTAAAAATATATGACATAAAATAAATTAAAATTGTTTTCTCGAAATAAAATGTTTCATCTTCCTATTAAACAAGAAAAGTAAGGTGGGCAATGCAAAAAAGTTTTTTCTTTATGAAGTAAAATTTCTGACGAAGAAAAGTGTGTTTATTAAATGTGAATTTCTTGTTACAGTTCTCATTATACATTTAATTAATGATTAAGGTTAATTTATGAACTCATTACTGAAAAACTTCTTTCAGCAGTGAAGGTTAGGTGCTTCTCTTTAAAACATTTTTCTTTATTATTCGTTTGAAAATCGTCAGTTAGAAGCTGCTATAATTTCTTCTTAACTGCGGAAAAATTTATAAACAGCTAAAATTGAGTTTTAATATTAGATATTAAAACTATTTGAAATACGTTGAAATCTATCTTACTACTTTAGAAGACTTCGGTTTTGCCGACGATTTTGTCCTCACATCATCTAATTTCAACGATCTGAATATGAAAACACAAACTTTTTGCAAATATGCTAATGAAATTGATCTTCAAATTAATAAAAGTAAAACAAAAATAATAAGAATAAATGCGAAATCTAACAGAAGCATAGAAATCAACTCCGAAATGATCGAAGAGGTTGATTCTGTTGTTTATCTCGAAGCTATTATTAACGAACAGCGCGGAAGTAACGATGATATTTCCCAGAGAATCAGAAAAGCTAGATCCTGTTTTAGAGGTCTGTATGAGTTTGGAGAGTCCCAAATGTAAAATTAAAAACAAAATCGAATGTCTATAAGGCTACTTAGCGTTCCATTCTTCTGTAGGGTGCTGAATGCTGTAGTCTCCGGAAATCCGAAAAAGGAAAACTTGAAACGTTTCAAAATCTATGCTTAAAAATAATACTAAAAATCTTCTGGCCTAATAGTATAACAAATAAAGACCTTTCAACAAAAGTTAATATCCCTTCTGTTAATGAAGAAATTCTAAAACGAGGATGCAGATGACTCGACCATATACTAATAACAGATAGAAACAATCCTGCAAATGTTGCAAGCTCATGGACGCCTGACGGAAAGAGAAAAAGAGGGAGACCGAGACTAACATGGCAAAGATACATTCAGGAAGATCTTAGTAGAGCAGGATTAACAGGCTGGGAAGAAGCATGCTGCCTAGCCAAAGACAGGAGTGTGTGGAGAAAAAGACTCGAGGCCTTATGTGCCAGTTCGGCACGAAGAGGATAAGTAAGAAAGTAAAATTTATATTTATTTTTCAGCTCTGCTGTTTACGGAAGAAAAATGAACGTGTACAAATTTATCATAGAATGATAAAAGATTTTTAAGTTTAATCCTAATTTTAAATATATTTTGGTTATAAAAAGGAACAGTAAGTTTGAAACATTTCCTCTTTGGGTTATTTTATATGAGGTATTTGAAAATTTATTGAAGTGTATTTAAAATGATGCCAAATAAATTAGAGAACTTCGAGTTAAACTGAATACAAAATTTTTTATTTGTGTTTACTCTCAGAGAGATAAAATTATTTTGCATAATTCACAAAAAAAAAAAAAAAAAAAAAATTCTAGCATAAAATTTTAATTAAAAGTCTTACTAATTATTTTACCCATGAAAATAATTTAAACTAAAATTTAAAATGTATCAAGAACTATATTTTAAAAGAAATGATGGTGTTTTTTGATGACTTATGTTAAAATGATTCAGTTAAATCGTCAAATATGTAAATAACATATTAGTAAAACTTAAATTATTATAAGAATAATTTTATTATACTAAAAGTAGTACGCACTTCAGATTATTCCTTAAATATTTATTTTATTTAATGAACAATGAACGAAAGACATTTGTAAATATAGAAAAAATTTCCTTAATAAAAACTTACAAATCTGTACTACCACAAATCTTACCACTACATTTTGAAGAAAAGAAACTCTTATTTCTTCTGACGTAAGATAGTAAAAAATATACAGAGTTGAATATTTTAGTTCTTACTTTTGTAAGAATCAGTTTTAACATTAATTAGTTTTAAAAAAAATGTTATTGTAATTAATAAAATTTTTATGCTGATTTCGAACTTAGTGAACCTTATTTCGAAGGTTAAAAATATCAGAATGAAAATGTCATAACATTCGAAGTTTTTTCTGAATGAAAACGAATGTTACGTTTTGGAGTAGCAACTGAATCTGAGTTGCGGTTTGACGTAAAACGAGTAAAAGAAACATTCTGAATCAACCTACTATTTTCAGAAATAAATATTGCACGTAACGCATTCTTATGTCTTCAGAAGTTAAGTGAAGAAAAAAAAAGTCTGAGAAAAGAGTTTTAAAAAGAACCATGAGTCTACATGATTTACGTAAGTGACTTTCCCTTCTGGATAAGAGAAAAAGAATTATCGAATCATTTGATTAATCAATCATCAGTACTTCATTTTTATCATAAAATTATGATACAATGACTATAAACAAATAAAATAACATGAAACTAGTTAATAAAATAACGTTTTGAGCAATTATTTATATAATACTGTTAAATTTATATTCCATGTTATGGGTTTAGTAAACTATTAATGTTGTTTTTTTATTGACAAATATCTAATTTTTTGTGTGTTAAACATATACAAAATACTTAGTGTACCAAATCTTGAAAAAATTTTTTAAACACTTTGCTGAATGTATTTTAAACTTCACCAATAAAAATGTCTCTAATGCTATATTCTTTTTCAAAATAATTTAATTGTTTTCGGGGAATAGAAAGCGGTATTGTGTTTAGTGCAAATTGAAAAACTCTAATACACGAAAATTTTTTTTTTAATGATGCCAATTATCAAACAATTTAAATAACATAAATTAAAAATTTCGAAACGCTAAAAATAGTTAATTAAAAAAATAAATACATATATAATAATAACCATATTATTTGATTTACGTGTTTAATTTAAAAGCACTTTTTTAGATACACTGATTGTAATAGTTTTTTAGAATTATTCTTTATATTAATCTAAAATTAATGTTAAGAAAAATTCTGTATGATTTTAATTAATTTTATATTTTTTATGCAAAAATGTTACTCTGTAACTTTAATCTCGCCGGTGAACTTATTATAATATAACATAAAATGTTATTTCTTTGCCTTTCGAAAGAACTCTAAAAACAGTTTAATAATTTTTTCAAATAATAAGTAATGAAATAATTATGCGATATATTTTATTCCACATTAAGAATAAAATAGTTTGTTTTAATTTCAATGAAAGAGAAACACGTGGGAGATAAAATGAAATGCATTACTTGTAAGAATTTAATCCTTATGCAAGTAGTTTGTTTTTATTTTGATTTATTTTTATGATAACGGAGATAAGATGTAAGTAACTCATTAGATTTCCAAAGAACATTCATTTTATAAAAAAGAGTTAAATACCAGTAATTTTGTCAAAAATATGGATACATCAGAAATGATTAGCGTCATTCTTATATTGGATGTGATAGTGGATTAAATAGTGCGAGGGAGGACAAAAGCTATATTTATTTACCTTTATATACTTTAAAGTTTGTATACAGTTTTAAAATGTTGCAACATAGCAGTCTAGAACATAGGCTTGCAAAGGGTTTTTCTCGGAATTCAAGGGTTCTGTGGAGCTATTCCGAGAGTTGAAATGGTTTTCTTTTTAATCAATAATGATTTTTGAAGTCTGTAATTTTTTAATAATTTATAATGAATACTTGTAAATTTATACTTTTTCAAACTATATAGGTACGGCTAATAACAAAATCTGGAATTAATTAAGTAAAGAGAATTTATTATATTTTCGTTTCTAACTTTTTAATTCAAAATAAAATAACTATAATGAGAAAAAAAAATAGTCTGAAGTAACAGAATAAGATAAAATTGAACGTGTTTCTGTCTCTTTGGGAACAACGAAATGCTCAGTAATTTTGACCAAAGAGTTTTGATAAAAATAAGAATAAAATTTGGTTCTATAATATGTTATAAATTTAGTAAATGTGGTAAAATTTTGTAATTGTATCATAATACCTTAGAGCATGACATAAAAACCATTTATTCGGTTAAATTTTCTTTTCAGTTTAGTATTTTTGCTGAATTTTTGGAAATAGGAACTATAATTTTGAAAACCGCAATCTCTGGTAAACCATTGCCATATGAAAGGGAAAATTACCAAATGAATGGTTTAAATACCATGTATATTGGTTTTTTATTGCAAGAATTTTTTTTAAATTTTTTTTTACCAGAAATGTCATTATCATACAGTACGATTATTTAACCAGAATAAGGTTTATAAAACCTCTGACTTAAACGATAAACATAATTCAGTTTATTTTCATTTTTACCTTATGAGTACAGTTGAGCAGAGAAAAAAATGATTTCTCTGAATAACTTTTAATTTAATGATCGGATCTTCACTTAGTTCTAGGACTCAATCTTAAATATTTATTTAAGATTGAGTCCTAGAACTAGTTTAATATAGTTTAATATTTAGTGTTTTGAACTAGTTTAATATTAACTAGCATATTTGAAGCCACCCACAAATGGGTGGCTTCAAATATGCTAGTTAATTAAGGCCGGCGAGATTTTAAGTTACGAAATTAGACATAAAAACGTACTTTATCTGAGTAAACTACCTTTATTATGATGGATTTAGATTTTCAACACACAAGGTATTGGGGGTATCCACAATCTTAGAAATATGGTCCCTAAAGTTTGATCTGGAAAGCTATCTAACGTTTAAACTTCTTAATGGTTATTTTATTTTTTGTGTATTTAGCAGTTTCTCAAGAACTGTCAAAGTGAATTCTAAAATTATTGTACACAATTATAAAATTCCTTTAGCGAAAGATAGTTTATTGAAAAATGTAACATTTATTATATATTTATTTTTTTATTATTTTATTTAATAAGAATAGAAAAAATTTCAGTTGTAAGCTATACAATTTTTACATCATTTCAATTAATGTAGTTTCATTAAAAAATATAAAACTTGTGCAAAATCGATTGAATAATTCCTGACAAAGAGAATTTTAAAATCACAAATAGGAAAATTAACATGAAGGGGTACAAAATTTAGATCGCTCTCCTGTTTAAACTATTTGGACCATATTTCCTAGATTGCAGTTACCCTTATAATTTGTAGTCAGAAATGCAAATCAATTATAAATTATATTAATATAATCAATTATAATCAATTAATAATTTATTCAGAGAAAGTACGTTTTTGTGGCTGATTTTGTAGCTTAAAATATTGGCTTCACTAATTAATTAGAAAATTTGGGATCGTTTCCTCGTACCATTAAGGTAGGTAAGTTGATAGGTACTTGACTTCCGTCGTACTAAAGATGCACAATGGACTATTGGCGACAGAGTCATAGAATGTGAGGATTCGATCATTAAAATAAAAATCATTCAGAGTGGTTCGTTTATTTTTTTAATGCACTGTACATCAAAAATTAAATTCAGAATTAGACAAGATGCTGATTTAAACGGTGATTTTTAACTGCCTGACATTAATCTAGTTTTAAGGCTGTTATTGGAAAATCGATGAAAAAAAAGTTAATTTTTATTATTAAACATTTTCAAAATAATTAATTTGCCTTTGGTTAATATGTTCACAATTAATAATGAAATTTATTTATGAACTCAGGGTCCTGCAAAAAGAAGGTTGTTAACTTAAGATTTCATAACCGAAATGAAATTGGGTACTGCTTGTACAGGAGATAACTATTTAAAGGGACATTTACGCAGTTAGAGGTGGAAAATTCTCCTGAAGATTTAGATTTCAAGTGACATATCATAACAATTTTACATATTTCAAAATATTGTACTTCGTTAAATATAGAGTTAATGTAATTTTCAAATGTTCAATTTCTGGATGAGTTCAAAGGACCAAAGCAAAACATGCTTAGGAACATTCAAATAAAAACTTAAATTCAAATAAAAATTTTGATTCAAATAACATTTTAAAAACAGTCAAATAAAAATTTATATTTCATTTCGATTTTTAAGAAAATCTGTTTCTTAAGAGTGTATACTTAATTTTACCAGTTTATTGGTTTGATTTCTAATTTGTATTTATGAAATTAACGATAATCAGATTTTTCACGACTTTCTAAATATATTCCCATAACTGGATTTGCGCAAGGTTGCACTAAAAAATTCAAAGTTTATAATTAATAAATAGCGAATTTTAATTATGATATTTCAATTTTGATGATTTTTTAGAGAAATTATTAACATTTAGTGAGCAATTCTCTATTAAATATTAAAATATTTTTAGCAACGAATTTAATAGAATTGGATTTGCACATGGTAAAAATATAAATTCATACTATATAATTAACTCAAAGATTTTTTACAAAATTTAATTTCATTAGTTGAATATCCATGGTTTTAAATTATAATTTTTTTGGGGAGTGGGATAAGTAAACATTACAACAAGTTCCTTTAATTCTATTTACTTTATGAAAAATTGTACTTAAATAAACGTTTTTAGAAACATTAGAATTCTTTGTAATTAGTTTATTTATATAAAACTCAAAATCATTCCTCTTGTCATATAAATCAACAACGCAGATATTTTCTTCTTTTTTAATTCTGAAATCCCCAAAAAAAATTAATAATTTCGTCATGATTACAAAGTAAGATTAAGTCCTCGAGGTAAATATTATACTACAAAATTGGATAATTTTAAAAATTCAAGATAATTAAATCCTTGATAAATATGAAAACAAATTTTATATTTAGAGAATTTTTTATTTCATAAAAGTGTAGCAATAAGTAATCAAGAATTGGCAAAAAATTAGATCCTTGTGGTATTCATTCGATTGTAATGAAAAAATGTCTTCTATTAAAGAGATAATTATTTAAAAGACATACATTAATTAGAATTTCACAATAATCAAAATTGCAACTAAGAATATTTTCATAAATTAGAATCAAAATAACATATTTAAGTTTAGAGAGAGCAATGTTATTGAAGACATCTTGGAATTTAACAGTCCAAATAAAATTAATTTTATTTTGCTTAATAAGTTCTATAAAGGTTGATTATTAGTGACAATGCAGGAATAACCTTGTTTAGAAATATTATTAATAATTTTATTTAAGTAATTGGAGAAAATAGTGCCAGTTTTAGTTAAGTAAGTATTAGACCCACAAGTGAGTGTTTAAAATTTTATAGGAATTTTATGAAATTTTCGGCTGATAATTAGGTATGGGAATTATACATTAATATTTTAATTTTTAACCTCTTCTGGAAAGCTAAAATTTTTAAATGATAATATTAATATTTCAATCACTAAGCTTAAAATTTTTACTGTTTTTTTTAATTCCTTATTTAAAAGGTAAACATAGAATTTTTTACAGAAGATTGATTAATTATTCTATTGATAGCTTTGTCAATGGGAGTTAATGCAAAATTCTTTCGAAGTTGCTTAATTGTTCAATCATTTTTAGAAAAATTTGTTGAATTGTTACTGTTAATTAAATTTTCCTTATTATGAAAAATGAATATTTTAAAATAATGATAAACAGCCCATTTCTATATTGTTCACATACGTAAAGGAATCTATTTAATATGTTTAAATAAAAAGTTTCAGAATTTTATTTATTAATATAGGGTATATGGATTTAAGATGTGTGCCATTTAACATCAAATTACATAGTTCTAAGTTTTCTATGATACTTAAATTATCCATAATAATATGTTTGTGATACTTAGCAACAAATTCAAAATATTTCTTCTTCACAGTGACATGCATAATCGGTTATATTAAATTTCCCTAAATTTGTAGTATTATGTAATTAAAAATAGTTTTACCAGGAGTTTATTATATTGATAATTCTAGTCTTTCAATAGAAATAAATTCATTATTATGATTATCCACGATGAAATCATTTACTGGAAACAATTTTTTTAAATTGTTAAATATATTATGACAAAACAAAAATATTATGATATATTATGATTACATTTAGTGAGTCAAATATGTTATGATACATCAAATATCAAAAATGGGGTTTTGAAAGCTAATCACAAAATATAAGTTAATTAAATTTTTCTTTTTATTTGGTGAAATTTTCCTCCGTTTGGCTTTCACAAAATCGGAACAAAGAATTTTAAAGTGTAAATTAGTAAAAGAAAAGTTTTTAATAATATCTTGAAGCTTATAGCTATGATTATCGTTACAAGATAAAACGAAATCTTCCACTGAGCTAATTTTGTAATGTTTATTAAACTCTTTTTTCTTATTGGAAATAAAATTTTACATTTGAATTTTCACTTTTAAGAAAGTTTCTATTGCATTCTGATCCCTGTTCTCCTTGATTTGTTCACTCATCTTTAATTTGAAAGGGTAGAAGTGTTATTAAACTTATCAAAAAATAAAATTTAATAAAATAATATTGAAGTATATTTTCCCCTTGTTTTCTCAGTATTTTAACTTATTTTATGTTTTCTATGCACTTGCAGCTGATGCGCAGTAAATAAAACATATTATTTTTACTTAATTTTCTATGCATTTTTCTGAAATTAGGAATGTCATTACCATACAGCATGGTAATATTTTACCAGAATTTATTTCACCGTGTATAAGAAAGTCAAGTTACCCAAGCTTTATAAGAAGTATTTTTTAAAGAGTTTAAGTATGCAGTGAAATTTTAATAGGTAAAAAGTATTCTTGCAAAATACTTTATGCCTATATTTCATTTGACACATATTAAAATTGCGATATAATTACTGGTAGACAAAACAAAATTGAGGACAAAAAGCTTTGTTTTTGTGTGTTAAAAGAATCTTGAATTATTCTTCCTAAAAACAACTTTTTAATTTTTTAAAGATTAGAAACCAAAAATACCATCTTGATATTCTTTAATGTTGTAAAGTATGATATTTAACATTACGAGAAAAAAAACTAAGGTGCTAAAAATTATTGCTGTTTGGTAAAAATTCTTAAAAGTTTCAAAAGAAGAAATTCCCCCCAAAAAATTATTATAAAACATATTAGCAAACAAACAAACCAATGTCAGCAAACAAACACTAAACGGAAGTTTGGCAAAAAATATTGTTTTTAAATATTAGAGTATTTGAGATAGAAAACCATAAAAAAAAGAAGTATTGTTGTCACGCTACCGAATTAAAAAATGATCATTAAATCAAAAAAGAATTTTCGGGCGATTCATTAAATTTGAGTTGCATCGATCTGGCATTTCACGCGTGAAAGGGATAAGAAAAGTAATGTTACTAGATATGTCAACTAACTCTTCAAGTTGCAAGAAAATTTTTAAAAAAGAAGAAACTAACTCAAATGACAAGAAATGACAAAATCAAAAAATAAAGTATTTCGAACTAGAATATTAAGTATTTCAAACTTATGGAGAAAAATATGTTGTAAATGAATAATTGTATTTATACTTGGCTGCAATGTCTAAATATCCATTTATGTCCATTGTTACAGATTTATAGATTAAATGTGACGTTATCTATCAAAACAAATCTTAACAATGACATTCAAATATATCAGTTTTTTTCCTTCTTTTTCTTATAATTCAAGTTGTTTACAAATCTTTATAATAATTTTAAAGCTTAACAGAGACAGATAAAAATAATAAAAATATTAATTTTATATTTCGTAATTCTAGTTTGGCATTGCATTAAAAATGGTATGAATTAATTAGGCGTTTAATAATTATAACATTTGCGTAATATGTTTATATTGTTACAAAAGTAGGTTAAGTAAGTATTTGTTCAAGTAATTACATTAATTGTACCTAGAGAGTTATACGCTATCCTACAGAGTTATGATAACTATGCATCGGGCTATTTCCATTTGCAAACAAGTGGAAATCATAATCACAAGACTAAGATATTCTGTTTGGTGGAGATTATATTAGATGAAATTATAATTTCACAAACAGTCAAAAATTCCAAACGATAATTACGGTAAAAAAGTACCGGTACTCAGGGTTTCTGTACTTTTTACCATAAAATCCATTTTGACCGAAACAAAAGAAATTGATAAAGCGTAATTTTGTACAGTAATAATAACCCTAAAATAACCGATTCACTCTAATTAAAAACGTATTAAGATATAATGTTTCCGGTAAAAACGAATAGAATTGATTTTAAGTGTGATGAACCCAAAGTGACAGTACTGTATAATGTACTTTGATCCTGAATCAATGTAGAATAGTTAGTGGATGTAAGGTGAGTGTATCTGTACATGGATCAGTGTATGTTACAATGCTATTGTTCATTATTTCTTTCAAGTTTTTCATCAACTGTAAATATATCCTCTTTGTATTCTTGCATTCATTCATCAGTCTTATTCATTAAAAGAACCCATCATTAAAATAGAAAGCAACATATTAATTTCAATGTATTAAAACGTATTCATCGCGGAAAACTTGTTATCATTACACTGAAATACATAATAAGTCTAAAAAAATAATTTCAGAGAGAAAAAACGAATGTAATAAAACACATGTTAAAATTCTCATTCAAGTTCATTCTTTTTTATCTTACTGCACTTGCAGCACCCATTAGTGTTGCGCCAAAAAAAGATAAGAGGAGGTGCATTAAAAAAACATCTATTCTGTCTCCTATCCTACAATTTGACTGCAAGGCAGAAGCTTAGAAAAGACTACCTGCACACACATTGTTCCATCAGTTACGGTTACGACTAAGTCTATTTTTTGTCGTCTGAGGAGATGCCAACATTGGCTGACTATATACCCCCCGCTGACTTCGATTCGGATTCCTAGCTTTGGTAGATGTTATTTCATTGTTTCGCTTCTTCTCTTTGCTTATCTCTTTCTTTAACAGAAATTTCAAAGGAAAACCTTACGTTCGAGAAATTTCTTCGCCTCGTCATTAAATATTTTCTCGTGCTTAGAATGTTTTCTGGAAAAAGAATAAACAACAGATATTTATTTGTTGTTCAGTTACTTTGCGCAAATATTTTTGTGATTTCGCCCAGTGTAAGGACAATAAACAACGTTATTAAAATTTCTTTTTCTAGCAAGATGAATATAGTAATTTATTCACATCCATTGAAATATTTTTATGTAATATTTTTTAATTAATTAAATTAAGTTGTTTCCACTCATCTGCAAATAAATGTAGTCACCATTGTCTTCTGTACTTCAAATTAGTCTTAAGAAAGGAATCTTTTTTAATTATGTCCTTTTAGAGTATTATACGAAACGTAATCGAGTCGTCTCAAAGACAAAAAAACACTAAGTACCTTAAACACATTAAAATGCAAAAATAGAAATTTGACAACGTAAAGTCATTAGTGCTTTATACAACATTGGAGTATTACTGCTTTCAAACCAATTTTCTTTCAATCAAACATTTACCAGCACGATATAATTAAACGATATAACAACATGATATAGAATCAATTATATCATTGTTTTTTAAATATATACACTCTCAGAAGTAAAACTCGCACTTCCGACGATTCAGCAATCCTTGATTTTTATTTCCTTAATTTTGAGAAATATTTCGCGACGAAATCAAGGGATTTTTGATAAAATGAATCCTTTCAAACCTTCATCGTCGTAGTGCTTTGTTTGAGATTGTTAACTAGAAGGACTAAACTAAAATGAAGACCACATTGCCGAAAATAAACTGACGAAACAAGCCGACTGCATGTTTGGTGGTCAAGGATTTGGCCTTCTACCAGGAAGATCTTGGATTCGAATCCCACCGAGGGCATTGGTCTAATTTATCTATCTGCCCATCTAGTGTTGCTGGGGCGATATTGATCCAACTATATTGGTGCCCTAGATAAAGATAAAGTGGTTATTACATTAAATAGCTTTTTCTTTTTTGGAGAAAAATAGAATGACGAAATATTTCTTTATTTATTTTGACGAAATGCGCTTCTTAGAAGAAATGATGATGGTAATTTCCTCATTTTGGTGAACTTTTTGCTATGAGCACATACCAGGAAACGGTTTCGTCAAAAAACGAGGAAAGTTTCGTGATATTTAAGTATCTTGTTTACAGTGAGTTGGGAAACTGAAATATTATTGAATTCAGAAATGACCTGTACATTGACAACTTATAATTATAATTTTATTAAACTTAGCTATCGATATTCTGTTGAATGAATTTCTTAAAACAAAAAAAATTATGGAAATAAAATACCACAATAAAAACATTTGGATAAATTTTGAAAACAAAATTTTCCACTTTTTAGTGCAGCACATCACTACTTAATATCAAGTTCTTCATATACAATATTCTATTAAATGTAATACTCGTACTTTGATCATATTACAATTTTTTTAAATAAACCGCATTTGAAAGATTCAGCGGCAAGGAAAATGGTGACTTCAAATTACACATTTTTTTAGACATCGCATATCATTAATTTTGTTCTAAGTACAGCAAAACACTAAATAACTATTCAAAAATTAATAATTTGGCAAAAAAATCTTAAAATAGATGATTTTGAAATGAAATGTTTGCACTGTATATTGATAAATATGTATTTCAATGAATAATAAAATTAAAAAACCTGTTTTTCTACTCATTTTACCCCATCTAACTTTTAATAAACATTGGTTGAAATGTTAACATATTTTAGTAAATTTTCTTTCCTATTTATGATTGCAGGTTCAAAGAAAATTCTCATTTGATTGGCTGTGTTGTTAGGTCTTTAACTCTCCATATAAAAGGAAGATATTATTACATATTTTTACTATTATCTTTTCTCGAATAAGACTTTTGTAAGTAATATTTTAATTTATTTCTTATTTGACTTGAGTATTTCCAGAATGATTAGCTTTTAAAAATTTAACTTCAATTTAACGAATTTATTAGCTGGAAATTATTTAAAAAGCAGTTTATTGAAGTTTTTCAAATCTCCAGTATCAGTAAACACTTTAAATGCTTATTTCGAGCTTTTAAACGTTACTTTATGCAGTAGGCTATTATTAAAGGAGAAAAAAAAGATTTGGATTCCTTTTCTTTGACTTGTTTTAAATATTAACAAATTAAACATTCGATAAAATGTTTATATGATTAGCGATGAATATGACTTGTTTTACTTTCTATTTAAATTTTAATTTTAACTTTTTAAATAATTTTTTTATTAATACAAATCATTGTTTAAAAAACTAATTTTCAATCTTTGATGATAATATAATTCAGAATATAATGATATTACTACATCGAAAGTAAAATTCACAGGTTAACAAGTTTCAATAAAAAATTTATTCAATTAGAATAAATTCAAATTTTAAATTGCTTTATATACATTTTTCTGATTCATAAGACTAACAAATTAAAAAAATCTTTAATTTTGGTTTCAAATTTTGAAATAAAAAACGAAGTACAACCTGAGAATATGAATTTTGTGATTGATTTAAATTAAATACCTGCATGAAATACCCACATTCAAGAGAAATAAATTCAAATCTTTCATTATCAGTTTACTTATATTTTTCGATTGATAAAAAAATAACTTTAATTATAGTTTCAAAAGTTTAATATAAAAAGCGTGAAACACCACCATATAATAGGAATTTTGTGATTGATTTAAAACAAAATACGTGCTTTCAGGAGGAAAAAAAATAAATTCATAGCTTAGATTATTAGTTTACATACATTTTTCAGATTGATAAGAGAAATAAATTAAAACTAAAATCTTCAATTTTTAGTTTCAAAATTTTAAAATAAAGAACTTGAAGTACAACTGGAAAATATGAATTTAGTGATTGACTTAAAATAAGAATACCTACATGGGCAAGTTATTTCGCAGTATTGTACATCATACACAATCATTTTCAAGTAAATCTTTTAGTACAAGAATTCATTTTTCGAAAGAATAAAATGAAAAGGAATTCTCGATCTATTTGATGAAATCTCTCTTTCTCTGTTTCCAAAATATAAGCATCACAATTCATCATACATACACAGAGAAGGGGATATCAATTCATATTACAAATCCCATTGTACAAGAAAAGAACTGCAATAACATGTGAGAAAGATGATATGAAAATAAAATGCTTGTTTCAGGAAATAAAGGCTTTCTGGTGGATGATCAGGATTAGAAATTGTATATCTGATAATTCAAATAACATGCTATGTTTGAATAGCACTCTGATATCATTCGAAATATTTTCGACTCTAAGGTAATGAACAAAAGAGCGGCAAAATAATCATAGCTCTTATCACATGGGATAGAAATACATCAACATCCACAATTGTATATTTCTACTTTTATTTTAAAAAATATAGACAGACTTTCTATAAAAATCAAGTTTTTTTTTTTCGAGAATTCGATCTCGAAGATATGTTACTGAAAATTTTTTTGCTAAGTTTAAAACAAAATTTATGAGAAAATTACACAATTTAAATATATTTTAGGAGTAAAGTAAATAGACTTCATATTTATCGATAATCGTATTCTAAAGGTAATTAATCTACAATCAGCGTAGCAATATTTTAACAATGATTATATTTTTTAATAATTTTAATTGTAGTTTTTTAGGTACCTGTTTTTGACAATTATTTTAATATTTATAAAGTTCCTGTTCTGTCAACATGTTTATCAGATAGGTATGCATCGCGAAAAAAAACCCCGAATAACTTATGATCTAATGATCGGATTTTTAAGAACTAGGACTCAATTTTTTTGGTTCAAAGGGATCTAAAATATGCTAAATAATTTATGTAGACGATATTTTAAGTTGCAAAATTAGTCACAAAGGCGTACATTCTCTAAATTGACAAACTATTTCTCGATGGATTTGGATTCATTATCCAAGAGTATTGGGGATAATCGCAATCTGGTCCAATACACCATCTATCCCCAAAAGATACAAGCAAACCCCAAAGGAAGGGTTTTGGACTCTTTCGCGATGTCATAGCATGGCATGACTATTTCCATCTTTAGCATCCTAATTAAGATTTAGTTTGTAATACAGTTCAATTGACAGATTCGGAAAAATATTGAATATCTTTAAATAGCTATTCACATTTTTCATTCGTAATAAAAGAGCAATCTTGATTCGTTGCATTAAAAAAAAGTTAAAAAAAATGAGGAAGATATCGTTTGGGAGCGAAACTGCTAACATTATGTAGGCTGCGATTATATTATATTAAAATTTGTTTAAGCTAGTTGTCACAACTATATGATTAACTATAGGAGTAAATATTGAATGATTAGTTTTGTTACTAACTTAAATTTGTAAAATTTATTTTTTACCGAAAAATTGAAAAATATTCTCAATTTCGTTTTGCAAACTGATTGAATTGATAAACAAAAGCATCTGTGTTTTATTATTGTGTATTTATAATAATAACTCATGTAATTAACATTTCAATTGAACTCACAAATTCTCACATAAAGATAGAAATTTTACTGGAGTTCTCTTAGAAATGCTTTTGTTTTCTTACACAATAAGGAATTATGTTAACATCACTCTCATTTTCATCTTTATTTGCATTATTAAATCAAATTGTTTTTTTCTTCATCACAATTTGTCCATAAATTGTCATGATGAAACCTTTAAGCAATTTGCAAATTTTTTTAAACTTTAAATGAAAATGCAGAAGATAAACTTCAGCTCAGATAAGTGTAAATCAATGCATTCCTATCATCCAGAGGAAGTTATAAACACCTCTTTTTGGGCTGCCATCTGCCGACAATAGAATAAACCACTTTCAAGGTAAAGGTAAATAGTTTAGGTAAGAGATCAGTGGAAAATTTAGATCCCTTATTTTATTTTATTTATTATTATTTTTTAATATTTCGTAACCCTTAAGAAGTTGTATATTCTTTTCACAAGTCGAAATCTGTGGAATAATAATTATGTGTTATCAAACAAAGTACATTTTTGTGTCTTTTCGTAACTTTATCATCTGCACTAATCAACTAGTAGTATTAATGTTAGGTTCTCTAAACGTGAAGATTGAGTTTTGGTATGTGAAAAACTTATCATTAGGTCAAAAGTAATTCATAATGTCCTTCTTTTCTCCGCAATGCAAATGCGTATCGCTTTTTTATTTAAATACATACTTTTCTACACACAATTTTGAAATTCATAGAAAGCAAGAATCGGTTTCTTCAAAAGTATACAAACTTAAGATAATTTCAATAATACTAAAAATAATGCAAACATGGAAAATGATAATTTAAATATGACGCAAAATGTAAATGAACAGGAGCTGTTATAAATCTTTTTATAGGTAAAAAAACGCGAACTTGAATTTGTGTTTATAATTGTTTAAAGATGGAGCTAAGTTGTTTAATTTTACACGTTTACATAAATTTTCGTATGATAAACTATGTTAACGCAGAAATGCATTGCTACTTCTTTGTAACCACCTATTTTTTATCCATTTGCTTAAAGAAAAGAATTGCTAATAAATGAATTTATAGTTAACTATAATTCAGAAGAAATTAATGTTAATATAAAAAATCGTAAAAAGTGTTCGCACGTATCTGTACAAGAAAATGTTAAAAAATTAAAAGAAATTGCAAGCCAGAGTAAGTTTGATGAGCAGGGTTTAATAAGCTATTGTATTAACGGTGTGCGGGTTATAATACGTAATAAGAGTATGTTTTCTGGGTCAAATAATTTAAATGATTTCAAAAATATAAACTAATAACATATGACTGAATTTTCAAGAACAGAGAAAAAAGTAAACTGTATATCCCATCAAAAAAGATTTGGCCTTAATTATTGATCACCTGACCCAATATATATGGACTATCGCTTCAAAATAAATAACAACAAAAACTTACACAACTTTTTTCAAACAAATTTTTCAACATTAAATACCTACAAGTTTCTTAAGTGATAGAAATGTAGTTTTTTTACATTGTATCTTTCTTAAAAATATTTCCTTAGCATCAAAAGGTTAAACAGCTTTTAACTACGGCTATCAGGCCTGAAGCTAATGGCAAAGTAGAGAGACTAGAACAAGTAATAACCACGCGTTCAGAGAGAAATTAATGAAAATTCTTCCAAAATACCGTGGCCTGAATTATTAAAAGAAATAGTTCAGAAACATAATTTAACTCCTCACTCAGTTACGAAATTTCTTCCTGAATATTTATTAAATGGCATGTTTTATGTGAAACTCTTTTAAAAAAGCATATATGTCCTTCAATTGAAGAAGTCAGAAAAATAGCAGTTGAAAGAACAAAACAATATCACGAAAAAATATATTTTATTAAGATTCTAGGTTAGTGAGTGTGACGCAGTCATATATGAAGAGTTTAACTATCCTTATACTAAAGAACTCTCACAAACTTAGTGATGCTCATAGCATCATTCAAAAGATGTCTAAATTGAATTACGAAATCGATTAAAAGAATAGTCATATTAACCCTTTACTTACGGCGCTTAGTATCATGAAGTCCGTCATTTTGGTCCACCTGTTATACCAGCCGTAAGCAAAAAGTATCCATGCGTCTAAACTAAAAAAATACTATGTTCTAGAGAAATTAAGGTTAAGTCATGAACATTGTTAAAACTTTAAAAGTTTTAAAGAAAGAGATAAGGAAAATTTAAGGGTTAAATTTAAAAAAAGAAGAAAAAATTTTCGGTATTTGTGTTGCCTCTTTTTAACAGAAGATTCGCCCCCTCATTATTTTATTAAATGTAAAGTTTTTGCACATATTTAAATAACTATGGGGCGTGCAATTGTTGAGTAATTATGATTGAACTGTACAAAAATAAAAAAAAGTATTTTTTAATGAAAGGAGATATTGAAATAGGATTGTCGATGGTAATACTGTTGAAAGGCGAGACTGTATTCCTTCTCTTGGGGACTACAGCTTCGTATACAGAAAAAGACCTTAATGCTAAAATTCTAGAGTCAATACACAGAAATGTCCTATTACTTTTTGTACAAAGCTTTCTGTAAAATGAATTTTAAAAAATTTGTTCTTTGATTATATTGTTTTTAAAATGCTTGTAATTATCAAACTTGTTAATTGTGTATTTAAAGATATTATTTGTCTTACAGTAACGAACTTTACAGAAGAAACTTACAATATTACACTTTTGAAACTTACAATATTACACTTTTGAAACTTACAATATTACAATATCACACAACTTGTTATAATTTTGTGTTGATAAGTATTTATGTTTGAAAGTTTTTTTAATATATTTTGTAACTGTGTTCCCTAGAAATTCTAGAGAAAAGGGATGCAAGCATTTAAGCATAACCTTTATTTCTTAAGTTCTGAATTCAATACTTTTTTTTCCAAAATAAATCAGTTTTTTCTTGGAGGGGGGAGGGGGTACGTAGTATAGAATGTCTCATACAAGTTTTTCTATGTTAATTCGTAGCTTAAAATAGATTTTCTTATTAATTTTAAAAAGTGCAATTCTTTCACAAAGAGTCATACAAAATCAATATTCCAGTTTAAAAACTATTTTCTGAAGTTAATGGATAATAAATAATTCTTAGAAATATATTCATTAAGAAATCTTACAAAAAAAAATATCGTGGTGTGTATGACTACATCAGTTAAATGAATTGTGAAGGTTAAAATTTCCTTTCTGAATGATGATTGATTAAGTTAAAAAAAATTTTGCAATCAATTCCCTTTCAGAATACCTGAATAAAGCGGAACGCGCTTATTTTTCCTCGGTATTTAATGATGTAACTACTTGTAAATAGACGGCTCGAGTGGCCAAACCCCTGATCGGGGAGACCTATTCTTTAATAAGCTAACTTTAATAATAACTAACTTTACTTTAATAAGCTAAATAAAATTTAAAAGAAACCAAATCATACATCATCTATGAAAATTACTTGTTTTTTAAACAATAAAAATTTCATAAAATTGAAGAGCATAATAATCGAATCTTTAAAAAAAATGGGGGAATGATAGTCTTCATGCAATTATAGTTTGATTTTAAGGCTCTTAAAATTATAACATTTTCTTCTCAATATCAAAACCACTATACAAGGTCGCTTTGATAAATGTTCTTTTAAGGTAGCATTTATAGTTAGGGAAGCCAATTAATGCGAAAAAAGTTTTTATTAAAATAATGATCCTTTTTTAATGATTTTACTTCTAAAGATATCATTAGAATAGTGCGAGACAAAATGTTTGAGTATAGAAAAAATTAAACTATAATTAATGAAAATAATCTTTTTCGCTTTTTCGCGGACACATTTAAGAACAAAAGATTAAAAGAAAGGAAATAGACAGCAATATACATGAGAAATTAAGCTTGCACTTCTATCGGAATTTAAATGATTTCTTCTCCGAAATTACAATAACAATTGCGAATCTTCTTATTTAATCTAAAGATAGAATTCTAAGGAAAACGATGATTGCGTCACAAAACTGGTATTCGCAATCAACGCGGCATTAGTCTATTCATTTCCTTCCAATTTATAAACCTTCATTTTTATTTAAGGGAAGTGGCAATTTGAAATTATGTTCCATTTATTTGAGAATGTTAAGAAGCAATTACGAGTAATTGCCATAAACATATTATATTGAGAAATAAATTCATTTTATAATATCTAGACAGGCATTTTATAAAATTTAATCTATCAGAAGAACCTTTGAACAAAAAACAAAGCTTTCGCTCTAAAGTGTCCTTTGGCTTGACCAAATGCTGAGGCCTCTTTAAACGAAATAACCAGTATTTATTGAAGATCAGTTTTTAGTAAAAATTAAGTTGTGAAAAGTAAATCGTATGACTATAGAAAAAATTAATAGTTAATGCAATATTAAACTTTTAACTCATACATTTACTTCGTAGTTTTGGATGTTAAGAGATGCCCGGCAGTTCGTAATGCAGGGCTCTTTCTAAAGGTGTTCGTTCAAAGGTGCTCTATCAAGTAAAACTATGATTAAAATGAATTAAATTAATGATTAAATTAGTTAAAAATAATTAAATTAATGACTACAGACTTCAGTAAAAATCCTTCAACGAATTAAAACAATAAAAGTAAATTAATTTTAGTTTCAAATGCACACCATTAGTTAAAAGTAATGCTTATCTTTCTTAGCATCAGAATTCAAGAAAATGACTGAACATGATTTAATTGATTGCTTCAGATGAGCAATTATAAGATCACACCTACATCTAGCCAATGTTATTGCTTTCAAGGATAAGTTTTACAAGTTAAGAGATGATCCTCTCTTCCCTGTAAATACATATGTAAAACACACGCTTTAAAAAATTCTTGATCAAATTACGGTGCACTTTAGCATAATCTTTCTGCATAATCTTTTTTACTTACTAACGATGGTGAAAGCATGCATCTCAGCCCCCTCCAAGCTGGAGATGGGGAGAATCATATCCCGTCTAAACTGACATAGTTTTGTTAGGCAGTATAAACAACAAAATGTCACGCAAAAACATTCGGCCCTGCGTTTTATAGGATGATTAAAAAGTGTGAAGAGGCCAGTCATTATTGCCTTTTCTGTATTCTTACGCCTCATCAAAATTATTTATTACTCATAGCAAATCGTTTAATCTTTCCTTATATGGAAGTGAAAGATCTTAAAATAACTTCTCTTCTGAAATATAAATCTAATTATTATTCGTTGGCATGTTTTTAGCCTTGAAGTCTCAAAATAGAATATCTGCATTTTATGAACACGAAAAAGTTTCAATACTTTTATTAATACAAAAGTATTTTTATAACTTTTGTATATATATATGTATATATATATATATTTTGTATATATATATATATATATATATATATATATATATATATATATATATATATATATATATATATATATATATATATATATATATATATATATATATATATATATATATATATATATATATATATATATATATATATATATATATATATAGCTGTATAGATAACCATTGCCCTTAATTTGCATTATTTATATTTTATTAGGTCATGTGACTTCTCATACATATCAGTAATGTTTAGAGCTTTTATATGCGTTAGGAATCGGATATAAATTTTTGAATATTTTTGAAAAAGAATATTTTTGAACACCCAATGCAAAAATTGCAGCAATAAACTTGTAACTTATATCAGTTACTTATGTCATCATATGTAATAACTGCACAGAATTTCGTAAACCTAGCTAAAATATTTGAGGAGAAATTTTTTTTTTATATAAAACTAATTTTTTTGGCTTACGTTTTCATACTGTAACTGCTGAAATATTCAATAAAATTAAAAAGAATTTTAAAATAATTTTTAATTAGTTATAAAAATATCATTGAAAAGTTTTCAAAACAAATTTTTAAGAATTGTGCAAGATATGAGCATTGAAAGTAATCCTTTTATACTGCGCCTGCGCAGAAAACCTTAAAATTTTGTTTTCATAAATTTGTTTGGAATCTTAATTGGTAACTTCTGAAAAAATTCCGATTCGAATATCTTGAAAATGTTATAAGTTTCCAGCAATTTTTTAAGTAGTTTTTATCAATTTAGAAAGAGAGCTTTGTATTGTAAAGGATTAGCCGCAAATTTAATTATGTACTATTAAACTGGATTTATTAAAAACAACTATATTTATAAAAAAGGGTCATACCCTAATAAATTATATTTTATTTCACATGTTTTATTTACTATTACCATCACAAGTCATTTTAGGGTATTATCATTTGTTATTAATTTTGTTTTATATTACAAAATGGTATTTTTGGAAAAACCCCTTTCACTTAAAGCTTTAAATGAACAAAGTACAAAAGCTACTTAGAAATTTTTACATTTTCAAGACAATCAAGTCGGACTTATTTCATAAGTTACCAAATACGATTCTAAACAAAATTATTAAAAAAAATTCGTTTTCCGCGCTTACACAGTATGAAAGGATTACCTCAAATACTCATATCTTGTTCGATTTGTAGCGAATGTTTTTTTTTAAATTTTAAAAAGATATTTTTATTTTTAATTAAAAAATGCCCTAGAAATTTTGTTCAATTTTATTGAATATTTCAGCAGTTATAGTAAGAAAACGTAAATTTAAAAAAAATGTTCTCTTTCTAAAAAGAAGTTCATATTTTTCTGAATATTTAAGCTAAGATTATGACATTTTGTGCAGTGTTTGTATGTAATAACCATATATGGCAACGTTACTTTTAAAAAGTAACGAGTAAAAGTACAAGTATTTTTAAAAAAAGTAACGAGTAAAAAGTAAAAAGTTCATATTTTAAAAAGTAACGAGTAAAAAATACAAGTAAAAGTACAAGTACTGAACAAAAAAAGTAACGATTTAAAAGTACATTTCTGGGAAATCGAAAATTCAAAGTAACCTAAAATTTTATTGAATAATATTCTTGTGTTCTTCAATGTTTTTGCAAAATTGTTGTTATTTATTTAACTATTTTGAATTTTGAAAGTTATGGACATTAATTTATTTTTAAATTCGGTAGAATATTATAATATAACTTTATAATATAATCGTATAATATAATTTTAATATCAAACTTTTTATGGATTTGCACGAAAAAGAAATTTTATCTATTGATTTTAATTTTTAGTTTATTATTTTTATTTATTTAAATTACCATTGATTTAAAATTATTTTACTCTATAGAAACGCGTTTTAAAAGCACAAACATAAACAAAGCAAACACGGGGTTTCAGATAGCTTTGCGATCTTTAAGCTAGTAAAAAAATAATTGAATGTGCAGTATAAGTTGAAACAGAACAGTCTACAGTTTTATTTGTAACAATGGCTAATGCTGAAGTCATGCGAGAAAATCATTTTCCGAACATTTCTGCCTAACGGAATAATTAAAATTTGTAAACGAATTTTAGTATCAGCGGCTAAATTAATAATTTCGAGTTTTCAAGAGTTAAAATAGTAATTATAATAGTTTTCAGTAGCACAAGTAGTTCTGAAGTTCTTAGAGATTTGACTGGGCGTTGTTTGACACGGTCGGACATAAACATAATTTTAGTAAAAGATGTGCTAGGTAAAAATGTATTTAGTAAAAAACGTATTATGACAAAACGTATTATTGAGTTCAAAAAGAAAATTGAAAAACGTAATAACAAAATCCAACATTTTTTATTTAAAATGTATTAAACAAATGCATAAAACTCGAAAATGAATGAAAATAACTTGGTAATTAATATTTTTATTCATTTTGCAAAATAATTGCATTTCGAAAGCAATTTTTTTATTTATTTATTATTATTTTTTTAGGAAGCTTACCGAGTTATAAAAAAAAGTAACGATTTCATTCGACATTTCAGTTACAAATACTTGTACTTTTTCCATAAAAAAGTAACGAAAGTACAAGTAAAAGTACTAAATTTTAAAAGTAACGAAGTACAAGTAAAAGTACGTACTTTTTACTTGTACCGGCGGTACAAGTAACGAAAGTAAAAGTACTGCCATATATGGTAATAACCAACGTAATTGGCATAAGTTACTAGCCTATCTTCATACTATTTGGCATAGGGTGTTCAAAAACATTTTTTTATTCATAATTTATTGCCGATCTTTCACATCTCTGAAAGTTTTAAAATATATTGATATGTGTGAGGAATCACATGACATAATCATTTCTAAAATTTTATAATAATTCGTTAAGCATTTCTTGCGAAATATGAAAAAAAGGAGTTTGTATAGAAGTGTTTCTATTATTTTGTCCAACCCCTGTATATACCATACACAAAATTAAAATCCACGCATGCAGTTAAAATGTTATAAAAATAATAAAAATTAAGTAATTACACAGAATCTAAATAGTGAATCCGCAAAACTGTTTCCGTGAATCTAAAATTGTTTACGATTTCAACACAGTCGAACCGAGATTATCATAGTAAATTTTCAGCATAATCTTGCATACATATAGCAAAATTTGGAAACGTACGGTTCTAATAAGTTATGTATAAAATTTAGTATAAAAGTATAGTACAGAAGTGTTTCTATTAATTTGTTCAACCCCTGCATATATAATATACAAAATTAAAATCAACAGATGCAATTAAAATGTTAAAAATAATAAAAATTAAGTAATTATACTGAATCTAAATAGTGAATCCGCAGAACTGTTTCCGTGAATCTAAAATTGTTTACGATTTCAACGCAGTCGGATAGTGCTTATCATAGTAAATTTTCAGCATAATCTAACATACATATAGCAAAATTTGGAAACGTACGGTTGTAATAAGTCATACATATAATTTAGTATAAAAGTATAGTATAGAAGTGTTTCTACTAATTTGTTCAACCCCTGTATATATGATATACAAAATTAAAATCAACGCATGCAGTTAAAATGTTATAAAAATAATAAAAATTTAATAATTACACTGAATCCAAATAGTGAATCGACAAAACTGTTTCCGTGAATCTAACGTTTTCTACGATTTCAACACAGTCGAACCGAGATTATCATAGAAAATTTTCAGCATAATCTAACATACTTATAGCAAAATTTGGAATCCGCAGAACTGCTTCCGCGTATCTGAAGTTGTCTGAGAGTTCAACGCAGTTGGACCTAGATCGTCATATTAAATTTTTAGCATAATCTGAGCTTTTAATCAAGTAGCAGACAAAAATTCTTTAATGGCGATATTTTTATGAAAGAGTATCAGCAATGTTCCCTCATTTTTTGTTTGATTTTGAAATATGGAAAGAAAACATGGATGAAAAAAAATCTGCAGAGCCCGCTGTCATGTTGGAGTGTTCTGCTACCAGCACGTTAATTTACAATCCAACGTCTCTCTCTCTCTTTTGGATATTTTCCTCTTGATTCTGTTGGTCGCAATTTTATTGAAACCTTTTATTTTTCAAAAGATTTGTTACCTGAACTGAAAAAAAGTGAAAAATTATGTTTTTCTCTTTCTATTTAAAAAAAATGCTAAATAGGAAAGCGATAGTCGTTAAAAGCCATTTGATTGGAAAAACACTGTCGGGAGAAATTTGGAACTTAAGAGCAATAAGTTTTACACACTATTTCTGAACAATCAGTTAATCTAAAATATTTAAATAGTTATTATACTAATCAAAGATGAGAAGAAAAAAAATTAAAAAAAAAGCTTTTTGATGAAAATTAAATAGTACCTCTTTTACAGTCGAAGGTTAAAAAAAGGTGAACAAAAAAGCAGTATATCTCGGTAGTATAAAAAAGCCGAACAATAAATTATGCAATTTTCTATCATCATCTAGTGGATGCACTCTACACTACGTTTCGGTTGGTAGAAAATAAAATATATTTGTTTTAAAAGCAAACACTGTTCAGTTGCTGCATAAATAAAGTTCACGAAATTTAAATACTTTAAAATAAAACTCTTTCATATTTCATAACATAAAAGTAGTTCAATAATTTCAAATATTTACAAAGTTCGAGGTACTTCAATAAGGATAAAGATAGTGGTATCATTAAAAAGCATTTGTTTTCATCAGCAGTCGGAGAAATGTGAAACGATATAGAGAAAAGTATAAAATTCTAATAATTTCTTGAATTATTTATAAATTATTTGTAAATCATTCTGTAATAAAAATACTTGTAATGTAAATGTTATTTATTGCATTATCGGCGAGTGGTATAGAATTTTAAAGTTTTGAGTTTATTTAGGTTTATCTTTCAAAGTTTTATAATTATTATCAAAACTTCTTGAAACATAACAGTTTCACTTTTTTGAAAATATTTTTGTTTCTTCTATAACTGACCTTAAATTAAATAAATTCCACAGTAAAATAGAAATATTTTAACCGAAATCAAAACTATTTACGAAATTCAAATTTATTGAATAATTTCATATTCAATATCAAAACTGATATCAACAAAAATAGAAATGCATGATGTTGAAAATAAACTGAAAAGAAAACAAAAGAAAGACAAACAATATTAAATTATTCGCCCGAAATTTAAAATTTCATAGCCTCTTCGTTTTAAATTATTTCGGAAAAAAAATCTAATAAAGTTAAGTATTGTTTATTATTTCTTGTAATACAACAAAGCGGTGAATCATCACTTTTGTTCATCACTTTGTTGAACTTCGTAATAGAGTATAGTGATATTCTATGATCTTAAAGTTTAATAAGAATGAAAAGCTAAGGAAATTGAAACGAGGGAACATTTTAATCTAACATTAAAGTTAGTGAGAAAAGAGAAAGATATTGAAGGATGACTGTAAAATTTACAGCTAAAGGGGCAATATTATGTAAAGACTATTTTCACCACCGTCAAAACGTTCGCAAAATCAAATAAATATCAACTTAAAATAAGGCCAAGGAAAGCCAATGTTACCAGTTTTGGAATTTTAATTGTTATAGAAATATTTATCGGATGCTGTATGGCTATTTGATTTCCACATGTAAATTCATCTAAAACTGCTGATTTTATTCGGACATCTAACCAAAAAATTAACATGCTTTTATAATAGTTAACTAAAAAGAATTGTAAGATCTAGTTCATGTTCCCAGGTGTTAGTGTTTCACTGGTAAAAATTCTTTTTTCATTTATTTAAATTGGGATAGCAAGTTAATTTTATGAAAATGATGTTTCTAAAATTTCAGGAAATAAAATGTAAAATTTTTTCAAAACAATATGGATTATTTTATAAGTAATACGCATAAATATTAATATATAAAACAAATAGGGAAATTACAGTTTGTCTGTTACTTTTTGCATCGTTTTTTGATCATAGTTTATTTAATGAATTTCTTTCATTACTTATAAATACGTTTGTATAGTAAAGTATTTTAAAATTGTAAAAGCAGCAGCCGTTGTTATAGTTAACTAAACAACTTTGTAAAACTATATTTATTTTCCCAGATGCCAGTCTGTCACCGGTAAAAATTCTCTTTTCATTCATTTAAATATTGATAGCTAGTCAACTTAACGTTTCTGAAATTTCAGGAAATAAAAAGCATAAGTTTTACAAAAATAATATGGATTATTTTACATGTATTAGGCATAAACATAAATGTATCTGAAAATGAGGTAATTTATGCTTGTCTGTTACTTTTTATATCTTTTTTTATTTGTAATTTATTTAATGAATTTCTTTTATTATTTATAAATACGTTTGCATTAAGAAGTATTTAATTATTGTTTTTTTATTTGTTTTTAATAAAATAATACAATTTTCTTGATTTAAAACTTTTAGCCTGTTACAGTAGAACTGTTACTTAACTATATAAAAAATAACTATCGCAAGGGTTTAAGATAAAAACAAAAATCGATAATCAAATTAAAAGAAATTATATTTTTAATTGAAAAATGTAAAGGTATTGAAAATTTATGTTTATTGTGCTTGTACTGAAAATTCAAAATAAATAAATAAATAAAACAATATAAGATAGCGCAAGAAAATATATATTACTGCTTAAAAATATCAGTAATCATATGGCTGATATGTGTAAATGAAACAAAAATAGCTTTTGAAGATAATGCGAGTCGAAAGTTTAAGAATTTTTTTTTCTATTTACAAAATATTTCTAATGCAAATATTTGCTGTATGATTGCTTTTAATTGTGCTACATTATGTAAATTGTAAAAAAAGGTGTTTTTAAATTGTACATTCAAATATTTTTTGTACGACAGACTCTATTTATGAATAAATTATTATATTTAAGATTCTTGGCAAAAAAATGAATTAAAAATAATTACTTAATAAATTAGCTTTGATACATTTAAATATCATTCGTTTTACAGATAGAAAATAAGAAATTAAAAATAATTTATATTACTTACGCTTATTTTCCGATTGTACATCATAGCTCTGTACATATCTCTTTGTCCTCTCATATTTGACATCATTCAATAGACTTTTGAGATTCTTTGTTTGATTTTAAATGTCAACTGGATAAGCGAAATAAACCAGCTTTTTAGCAAGTAACGAATTTAATCCAATTGAATAACTAAACTGTATATCCCATTAACGCAAGGAATGAATAAATAAATTCTCCTAGATTATCACAGATGTTACTTATCCTATATGTTTGATATCAGAAAAGTCTAATTCTAATATGGAATGCACTCTATAATGAAAATGGATAAAATGTTTTCAAATGTAAAATCATATATTTTTAATCGTATATAACATCCTCATTGAACTGCAAATAATACTTGAGAAAACAAGTGCTATACACTGCTCGAAACCACAGATGCGTATTTTATAAAGTTGTAATTAAACATTTTTCTTATCAGGTTTAGTAGGTTGAATATAATTTCCGTTAAATTCCTCTGTGAGCAATAAAGATTTGAACACAACTTGAAACTACATCAATATTGTTCAGTTGAACATGATATTTTGACCGTTATAAAAGCAACAGGTTTAAATTAAATTTTTCTGACAATAGTTTAAGATGTGAAAAAAGTTCACGCATGGCACTGTTAATTTTGTTTTTTAATGTTCACTTGGTCATTTACAAGCACCTCTTGTAATAGAAATAGTGTGAAGAAACTGGTTGCACTCATTTGGTTGGGATGTCATTTCAAATGATACATCTTTTCCGAACTTTCCAGAGAAAATGATTTCAACCAAATAAACTCAGATCGCGGTTTTCATTTATGAATCCGCACTGCTTCTGACACACAACCCTATTAAAGAAATTCTTGACATAGAATGCTTCGGAGCGGATGTAAGCGAGGGCTTCTAGGGAATCACAAACGAAACGCATCTCCGCGCAAGGCGAACGCGAATACTGAGATAAGGAAACTGTGAATGAACTGAGAGATGAAGAAGGGATATAAATTATTGGGCGAAATAAAAACACGCGCCACTGTAGAATTTCGAACAAGCACTGGAACAGTTTGAAGCGAAAGGGAGATGCTTTGCCAAAAGATGCAGAAGACTTCGGAGGAAAAAATAAAAATCAACAAACGCAGAATAATGAATAAAAAAAAGCGAAGACAAAAATAAAATAAAAGCTTGAAGAAAAAAGAAGCGCGGTTCGTGCCAAGCTCTTGGCGTTCCCCCATCTATTTCGTTTTTATTTTATTTGGCGAGTAGTTTTTAACTATTTTCCCTACGTTCGGATAGATTTCTTTTTTAAGTGTCCTACATCTTGGAACTCATTCTCTCGCCACAATACGACCGTAAAACGCGGAATGATGGCATTAGTGAGCGAGGATGTTGGCGGATTTCACTTCTTGCGTTTGGCGGCAATATGTCTCGTCGTGTTAATCATATTTTCGGCTTGTCTTTCTGACTTTTTTATTAACCTTCAATTTTACGCTAAAGAGAAAATTGCTTGTAAATGGCGTTTGGTTGATAAAGAAAAGACTTGAATGGTGCCTTTATTGTTAAATCTAATTAAGAGTAAGGTACAGAAGTGAATTATTATTTAGCTCGATCTATTGTCTTCGCACACTTAATTAAATTCTCAAGTATTTTCGAAACAAGTATGGCACAGTTGTAAATTCTTTTTTCTGCGTAATATTAAACAATATATTGAAATTGAGCATTCGCTTCAATTTATTTTAAATTAGATACTAAAATTTTTATAAATAATTCGGAATTTATTTTGTGTATTTAACGATTTTACAAACATATGAAGAAGGAAAATAAATCAGCAAGCGTATGCTATTTTCAGTCTTAAGACTATATCAGTTATACAAATTTTTGTAAGCAATGACAGTCATAAAAATATTAATGTGATTTTTTTCAGAATTGAAAGTCCTATCCTTCTAATTCTCAAAATTCATTATGGATATTTTATGACAAAAAAGTACAAAGCTATATGTTTTATATATATTTTTGTTTGGAAACTTCGAAAATATAATTAGTAGTTGGTGCGTTTGATTCACTTAAAGGATACATTTAAATTTTAAATATTTTGCATATCTTTTTTCACACTTGTAAATGATCAATCAATAAAGACAACTCTAGATAGTTATAATTTTAAGAAAAGTTCTGCATAAAAGCTAATAAGATTGACGGAAAATCTTCAGATCCTTGTCAATAATTTTTCCCCCTCAAATGTTCTTTTAAATTTTCTCTTTTAAGATATCTTCCCTGATGCTAAATACGTATTTTCAATACTTTTGATATGATATAGAGGCTCAAAACAGGATGGTGTCTGCACTTTTCTGCATTTCAAACTTTTGACTGTTTGGTAATTCTATTTTTTTTTAAAGAAAAGAAAAGGAGAAAAAATGGCCATTGGAAAGACATACATACCACTTGGCCAGGGCAGTTGGTAAAGTGGTCAACAATTTATGATCTGTCCATAGTCACGGCTGGCAATGAGCTATTATCATAACTAAAGACCTGTTATGATAACAATTGATTTGATTGGTATCAAACCGAGTTTTGAATGAAATAAAAACTTAGAGTTAATTATTACCGTAATTAAAATTTCGCCTCTTGTGTCATATTGATAATAATTAAATTTCAGAATGTATGATAAAAAGTTTTTGAAACTCGTTGTATGCCGGGAAATAAACTTCAATTTGCAAAAAAGTAAATTTAAATATAACAGCAACTCAACGTGTTATTATTTGGAAATGTTTTTGTATAGCTCCATGCATTTATTTTTTATTTTACTTATTTATAGGAAATGGAGCTTTGGAAAAACAAATATACAACTTGGCAAGGGCAGTTGGGAAAGTGGTAAACAATTAACGATCTGTGAATTGATATCATAACTAATCAACTGTTATGATAACAATTGGTATTGATGGGTATAAAACCGAGTTTTATTTAATTAAAATCTTAGAGTTAATTAATATTACTATTTATATTATAAGCGTAATTAAATTGAGGTTTTGAATTCCATGTTTATGATTAATTTTAACAAGTTACGATTTCAGATTACAAAAATACTAAAATTTGCATACAACAGTAACTAAGCGTTTTATTATAAGATTTTTTTGTGTTTCTCTCTATATTTCTTTTTCGTATTTATAGAAAATGGTGCTTTGGGAAGAAGCATACAACTTGGCCAGGACAGTTGGCGAAGTGGTCAACAATTTACGATCTGCCCATAGCTACTGCCGGCAATAAGTTATCATAACTAAAGACCTGTTATGATAACAATTGATTTGATTGGTATCAAACCGAGTTTTGATTGAATTGAGATCTTAGATTTAGCTATTAATGTTATTTGTATTATAATCGTAATTAAATTGTCGTATCTTATGTTATATTGATCGTAATTAAATTTCAGAATGTATAAGAAATAATTTTTGAAACTCGTTGTATGCCAGGAAATAAAATTCATCTCATAAACTTCAATTCTGCAAAAAAAAAGAAAAAATTAAATATAACATTAACTTAACGTTTTGTTATTAGGAAATTTTTTTGTGTAGTATTTGTGTTTCCACGTATGAATTTTTTTGTGTTTCCATGCATTTCTTTTTTTTTTTTATTTTACTTATTTATAGAAAATCGCGCATTAGAAAAACAAACATACAGCTTGGCCAGGGAAGTTGGCAAAGTAATCTACAATTTACTATCTGTTTATAGTCAAGACCGGCAATATCATAACTAAACACCTGTTCTGATGGCAATTGATTTGATTGGTATCAAATCGAGTTTTAACTGAATTGAGGTCTTGGAGTTAGTTATTATTGTTATTTGTACTATAATCGTTATTAAAATGTGTTTTTGAATGAACTGTTTATGATTAATTTGAACAAGTTACGATTTCAGAATGTATAAGAAATAGTTTTTGAAACTTGTTGTATGCGAGGAAGTAAAGTTTCAAATACTTCAATTTGCAAAAATATTTGAACAATAATAATAAATTTTAAATATAACAGTAACTCAACGTTTTATTATTATTAAATATTCTTGTGTTGCTCCATGCACTTATTATTTTTATTCTAAATGCATAATTTCATATATCAATTTATATTTTTCATATTCAAGGTCTTCATAGTCAATTTTTAGGTTTTTTAAAAAGTTTCTTTCATGCTTGTCATGATTTTTGCATTGTTCATGGGCTATTATTTTTTGTTTTTTGATGCATTTAAGAAACTGCCTGTGTTTCTTAGATATATACAAGCGTTATAATTATTGCCCGTCGAAGTTGGTAATATGTTTTTCCTAGACTATGCATATTGTAAAAAAATGTTAAGAAGAAAAAATGAAATTACCGTCGTATACCACCACTTTAATTTTCAAAGCATAACAATATGTTTCATCTCTTAAAAATAACACAAAAGAAAATTATAATTTCCATTTAAACTCGAGGATTAAAGTTGAACTATAAACTGTGAGCTACTAGTACTTAAATTATCTTAAATTAAAATAGATTTACAATGTACTTACCAGTGTCTCTAGTAAAAATAATTTATTTATCGAGTATTCCCTTTTCAAGTCATTAAAACACAGAAGTGCCAAGCTCCTTCGCAGCGACTGATTTTCAAGCATCATCAAATTGCATTTTGTTTCTAATATTTCCAACTTCAGCGCTAAATTTCTGATATCTGTAATGAGTTCACTTGTACCTAAAGCATTTATGCTTGAAAGGTTTTCCAAAATAGTTTCAGCCATTTTTAAAATAAAGTGTATTTCTTAGTGCACAACATAAATTTATACTTTAAACCATTTTAATCATACGTTATATCTGTAACGTTCATCAAATCAATGCTTATATCACACTAAGAAGTAGAAAAAATCTGCTGTAATAAAACCATATGCATGCAACCTTTTTAAAAGATGTCTTTTCAATTGTCAATTTTTAACATCTGCATGTCAATTCATTGTGGTAAAACTTACTTCTTTTTTTTTCATCATCACCAGCATGTAGATTTTATACATCTTCTTTCACTGACATTTTTTTTATTTATTCAATTTAATATCGATTAGATAATGTTAGAAAAAGTTTAATAAACTTAAATTAACATGAGACATTAACTAGAAACCTTAATTTTTTTTCTCCATAACTTACATTTATTTGTAGAAAAAAATTTGCATAAATATACAGTGAGCAGAAATAAACGGACAACTCTAAATAACTTTTGATCTAATGATCGGATCTTCAAGTTCTAGTACTTAAATTTAATTGTTTAAGGGGGAAGCTTCAAATATTCTAATTAATTATTGCAGAAGAGTAAGTAACGAAAATAGACACAAAAAACGCACATTCTCGGAATAAATATACCTTTTTCCGATGGATTCGACTTTTTAACCCTCAAAAAATAAGGCGCGCTGCAATCTGAGAAATATGGTACAAATAGTTCGGCCAAGAGATTGGTCCGAATTTGGGGCCCTTTTTCGTTAATTTTGATTTCTGCGTATTTCACCATAACTCGAGAACTTTTAAATTAAAAATGTTTGCATACAATTATAAAATTTGTCTATCCGAAGGTAATTATATTAAAAAACACTTTTAGTAAATATTCTCGTAAAACTTTTTATTATTTTATTTAATAATAACCGATTTTTTTTTTGAATTGTAAATGTTTTAAATCATAATTGAGTTCTGGATACAGTACAATTTTTACATCATTCTAAAGAATGTAATTTTGCATGGCAAAATTTGAAATTTGACCAAAATAGGTCAAATAATTAATTCCAGAGGAATCGAGTTTTAAAATAGATAGATATTTAAATGTGAAGATTCGGTCATTGGATCAAAAGTTATTCAGGGTGATCCATTTTTTATTTTGCACACTGTGCATGGAATAAATTAGACAAACTCTCTGGTCGTTTTTATTTTATTATATTTAATTAAAATAGTTACCTATAATCAACTTAACTACAATCACTCTGATGATTTAAGAAAACAAATAATGCATCAAAAGAGTCATATTTTTTCAAGTATCGGTAACGATAAAAAGGAACAGATCCTTGTGTAGATTAATGTTCTTGATGTACTGCACCCGTAGATTAAATTGGAAATTTTTCTGCTTACATTTGAGACGCGAGGAATAATTTTTGTAATTTTTTATTCCCACAAATCTTTACACAATTTTGCAGGATTTAAAAATGTAAAATATTTTAGCTTGTATTACATTTAAAAAAATATGAAATTTTATGAATTTCAGATAACTTTAAAAATAAAAATTTTTAATTTTTCACTTTTAAGCTCCATTTTTAAGTTCACTTTTAAGCTTCATTGTTAAGTAAATATATAAAAAAGTATGTCTAAAAAATTAGAAATAGTTTGATATTATGTTTACAAATGAATTTCCTTTAAATATACATCGAAGAGCCATTACATTATGACCACCCTCCATCTATAACAATGGGCTCTTCCAGGTTTTCATGGTTTCTCGCCCAGGAGCAAAGTTTTCATGGGGCACATTAGGACCCATAATCCTCATAGAAGAATCCCTGACGTCTGTAAGCTACTTGAACATAGTTGCAGACCAGGTTCACCCATTCATGGCAACAGTTTTTCCTACGGGGGATGGTGTTTACCAACAGGATAATGCACCATGTCATAAGGGTCGAATCGTCGAGGAACATTCCAATGACTTTCAAGTCATGTCTTGGCCCCCAAATTCACCTGACCTTAATCCAATAGAGCATTTGTGGTCCTACTTGGAAAATCAAATTCGTGCTACCACACTACCTCCTCGAAATGTGCGGGAATTGCAGGACCAGTAGGTGAGCGCTTGGTATCAGATGCCTCAGACTACCTATCAGCACCTTGTGGAATCAATGCCGCGGTGGGTGCTAGCAGTTTTGAGGGCTAAAGGTGGTCCTACATTTTATTAGCAGGGTGGTCATAATGTAATGGCTCTTCGGTGTATATGAAAAAATATATGTTCAAAAAATAGAAATAGTTTGATATTATATAGTTTATAGTACCAGTAAACTTTTATAATAACAATATTGCTTTTTTTTATCAAGGTAATGTATGAGAACTCTACATCATTTTTTAAAAAAAAAATTGTTCAAGTATCGTAGAGACATTGCTAGCTCACTATCTAGAGAACACACTTTCAAGAGGAAAATGTTTTGTGCACAGTTAAACTCATAAGTAATACGTAATTTCTAAAAGAAATCCTGTCATAATTTATTTTTTGCTAAATTTAAAAATTGCCCCGCAAATAATAGTCAATTTAAAGCAATTTAAGTTTTTAAGAAATTAAAGTATTCCTGCAACTTAAACGTATTTGTTGAATACAAATACAATAATAAATAATCTTGACATTTTTCTTTTTGTCACTAGAAAAACTAATTTTCGAGGAAAACTTGAAAGTAAAAAATAAATAAATTGACTAAATCTACCTAATTCTATCAGAAAGTTTTTACCAGCATTTTTTATTAGCATAATTTTATTTTTAAACAACTTATCTTTATCACTGTATTCAGAATGCTTGCTTGCATCAAAAATACTAAATGATGTATATGTTGGTTTAAGATTTTATTTAACAGGTAGTTGAATAATTTCATTTGAAGTGCTTAATATCAATTGTGATACAAAATCAACTCAAACAGAATAAAAATGCTCTTTTTACCCTTCATTGCAGAGGACAATTAAAACCCAGTTTTTCACAATTCACGGTAAGTTATTCTTGCTTCATAAATTTCCAACAACTGCAAATGTTCCACTAAAAATCCCATGCAACAAATATACAAAAGAGTTGCATTTGAATGTTATTTTAGCTAGCCAGTGCCTATTGTAAGTGAAAAGTCCGAAATGTGAAATAAATGTATGTAAAACTGCACAATGAAGAATAATGACAAATGTTTGCAATATATCTTCCTTCCAAAATAAATATTTTATTTAGGGAAATATATATTCATTCAAATATCAGTATATTGAATATATAATTAGAAGTATATGCATTTATAAGAGAATGCATTAATATTTCCCACCAAGCTTCTCAATTCAAAATAAAATGACTAAATTCATCCACAAGGCAATATGTTTTCCAGATTACCATTCTAAAAGTTTATAACAGTTCTTTTTCGTTTATATTTTAGATAAATCTTTTTACTAGTATACTTACCCTTTATAAAATGAAGGATGTTTTATTTATATTTTTGAGATAGACTAAGGATACAGGCAAAACATAGTAAATTTTTGTATTTTTTATAACTTTATTTTTAATAGTAAAATTGTTGCTTTGTAAATTATTGACAAGATTTCTTCAGGATTGATTGTTAGTAGGATCTTAAATTGTTTAAGCAGATCGCTCGGAAAAAAACGCTAATCAAACGCTAATATAAGCTAATTGTAAATGAATACTTTGAAATTGTATGCCTAAACAAAAGTCTCTTCCAACATTCAATTAAATAACAAATATTATTCAGCAAATATTATTAATTTTTTATAAAATCATTGAATTTAAAAGTTTTATTTAAAACGCTACCTCTTATTAGTAATATATAAGTAACCCAGTTTAATATGTTGCCTTGCACGCATCTATTTCTCTGGACAAATCCAAGGTAACGAAAAATCAAATCAGTATGAATCAAAAATCTTCAGGATGAGCACACATTAAAAATATTTTGTCACTACTCCATATTAAACTGTAATTTTTTAATTTCATGTTTTTTAATCTGGAAATTCAGTTATGATCTAAGAAAAGTAATAATAAGATTCATTTACTGGGCATAAGCTTCAAGTATATAGAACTCATAAAATAAGTTAAAAATATAGAGAAAACATGGAAAAAATATAAATTATTAGACGCACTATAAGATTCAATATAAAATTTTAGTTATCAGGTGATATTATACTGCTTTATTGTTTTTGTGCAACTGAAACCGGTTTGCACTAGTTTACGTTCGTGTATCAATTGGTTAAATTTGACGATATATAATATAAATTCGATGATTGGATAAATTAGACAATATATTATATAAATATAGAACATTTATTATATCAGGTATTATGTTAATATATTATAATAATTAGACAAAATTATTAGATGCTCTGTAGTTTTTTAATAATTACGTGTTTTGCACGAGTTTATATGCACTACTTTTATATTTAAACATACATGTAATGGGCTTTTATACAGGAGATTTTTAATATACTTCCTATTTGTATTTATTTTTAACGTATTGCATTGCAATGTAAACCAATAGATACACGAACGTAAGCAAGTGCAAACCGGTTTCAGCTGAGTAAAAATAATAAAGCTGTATAGTATCACATAATTAAAATTTTATGTAGAATCTTATAGTTTGGCCAGGGTTTGTATGCATGTATATATATGTATAGATATTAGGTAAGTTGATTGTAAGCACATGACATATCTTTTTCTCAAATACTTCCTTTATATGCTATATTTTTTGAGTCGTTATTTCTTTATTAAATTAGGCTTACAAAACGGTCTCATTCTTTAGGTGCTTCCGTCACTATTGTATTGATATATTTTGTTTTGGATAGATTAATACAGTATCAGAAAGGACAAATTTTCACAGATATAACTGTGTGAGTTGAATAAGAAGTTGTATATTTTTGGTATTTTATCTGCATTTCAGTTTTTAATTTATTAATTATTTCAACTTTTTGAAATTTTTTAATTATAACCCTTTTTTAATAATTTTTATTGTTTTCTCACAGCATTACAGCATAAATAGCATTTAGCATAAATAGTATTTGTCATTTTGGTATTGTTGACGATTACTTTTTCAAGTTATGTCTCAAACATTGTCCCCTATGACTAAAAAGTACAAATAATTTCAATTTTATGATAAATTTTTAAAAGTGTCGATATTTTATAACACATCACAATAGTCATATGACTTTAACTAATTTGTATTATTTATGTTGCACTGGTGAAAACAATTTTTTTGCAATAATAGAAAACGAACATAGAAAATTAAACTCAACCTGGCAAAAATATAATCCTAAATAAGACTCTTATATGGAAATACAAAAATGGGCACAACCGGTTCTCTAGATAAGGAAATCGGTTACTTATCTAGAACTACATATAACTGACAACCTTTCATTCAGAGAAAAACATGTCTCATAGAGATTTATGAACTTCTCCAAAAGCTTCACAACTCACTCATCTGCGTTTCATACTGTTTCTAGGCAACCGCACCTACTTTGAATCAAGGCATTTTTGAGCTCATCAATGGTTGTTGGAGCTGGTCTTCGAGCGTCCATTGAGTGTCCAAGGGCGTACCAGACGTGCTGGACGGGATTAAGGTTAAGAGCACATCGTAGGTCACTCCAATCGTTGAATATCCTCCAATCGTGAGTACTCGTAAACTAATTGGACCCTGTGTGGATGAAGGTGATTGTCCATGTCTGGACTTTAAGAAATTATGAAACATGCAGCGTCAATATCAAAAACGTCCTGTGTGAATTTTATTTAAATTTATTTTAGAACAGAGCGAGACTGCCTTTTATTTGGAAAGGTTGAATTTTTATTAAATATATTTCTTATAAGCGCTTAATAAATTTATATGTTTTTAACTCCCCTTTCTATTTTCTAATTGCATCAAATCATATATTTAATTAAATCATTAATGATTCTACTAGGTTAGATCCAGTCCACTAAGTTATTTTCTAACAGTCCATAAAGATGCTTGATCCATATGCAAGGATCCCTTCTGTCTAGATGTCTCAAATAACGGTTTTGAGTAGGCGTTGTTGATCTTTTGCGGCCTTGACCAGGTTGACGAGCCACTGTTTTTGTTTTTGGGAACTGTTTCTACAAAATGAACACCACATTTCTCGAAGCTCCAAAGGCCCTACAGCCGGTAGCTTATGATTGGTTTGCTCAAATCTTCAAGCTATCTGCCATCTTGTGGCATCGTCTAGACGAGGACGACTGGCCATACTAACGATAGGTAAACAAAGAAATTCTAAAACAAAGGAATAACCCAATACGTGATGTCTCAAAACGACCTTATGCTACAAGCTTTGGTGAGCAAATGAGGTACCTCTACATAGATGCGATAAAAACGCTTCTGTCCTAGGAAGTTATAGCCCATTGCGTCGTAGAGGCGTCCACAAAGAGCTTGGCTATCATCTAATATCTTATTTGCGTATGGGCGTTACTTATTTTGTTCATTTTGTTATAAAAATATCCTTCCCCCTTCTAGGTGTTTACATCAGTGTATAATTACAGAGGAATGTTAAACCAATAATTTTGTTACTCAAGATGATTGTTACTCAATAATTTTGTTACTACGAGATGTATCAACAATGTCTATAATATCGATTTCAACAATCCTTTTTACATAATCGCGATATTATCTTTTTGATACAATATGTTACCGATAATGGCCGTGACATTATCATATTCGATCATTATAATGAACGTGATATTGTCCTATTTGATACACATTTGTGCTTTATCGGTGACTGGTGACTTGTGAAAAACATAATTTTGCATTTTCTTCTGTATTGAACCTTTATTTCATGGTCCTTATAGCAGATAAGTATCCATCATTTACTGGGTTAATTTCCTCTTCCTCTTAGAAAAATATTTATTTAGTGATTAACTTGGATATTAATTAAGAAATTCCTTATAAGTAATCAAAGTGTTAAATAATTATAATATTCTTCAGGAATAATTAAATATTTTACGAATATTTGCAATCCAATTTCATATTTAGCAAGAAAATGCAAAACTTATGCAAAATTTAATCTCCCTGAATTCTTGGAAGGAATCGCATCCTGAAGGTATTTTGTAATGCTTTTGGGATTAATGCATTTTTTCTCTATTAAGCAAATAAAACAAAAGAGACAAGGTCGCGTTGTGTTCCTGTAATCCACTTTCCCTATCTGCGCACAAAATATTCTCGAACCTTATGCGGCGCACCTAAGGGGTAGCAAGATAAATCGTCCCCCGGATCAACAAGTGTCGTCTGCAGCATTCCCCGGAAGACGGAAATGGTCCACCCCCTCCTCTATGTGTATCCGTTGCCATGGTTTCAAGTCTTTTTACTATGTAAACACACCGCATAGTTTGCGTATACTCCGTTATTGTTCTTGTTTTTTTCTTCCTCGTTTGTTACAAAGAAAAAGAAAATAAAATTCTACGTTATCTTTCCTACAGAACAAATTTTGCTTTGGGACTTGTTTGCTCGCAAATTGGATTCTACCCGCACCTCAATTTAGAAATACATAAATATATCCAGCATTTACTTCGCATCTTTTCCACATTGTCATTGTAGGTGCCCCCAGAATTTTTTTCAAGGGAATTCAACTGAGAAATCATTCAATTTTTTCAAACAAAAAGAAAAGTTGCATAAGAATTTTTTATAATTCCAAAGAAAGGCTCAGGTATCGATCTCTCTAAAAGAACTTCAATGACCTATATGGAACTGTACTTCATGCCCTTGTAATAACATGTAAAACATGCAGATAACATAAGCTGTAATTGTCTATCAATGGAAATTATTAATTTAATTATTTTAACTCTTAGAATAGGTATAATCCAGAAATTAGTGCCATTCCCTTCTCTTCGATCGAATACCCAACGACTTTAGCACTTGAGAATTGGTAGTTTTCCCTTACAACTACCTTATGGTTTCGAATGTTACTTTGAGTAATTAATTTTAAGGCAAGCATGGAATTCTGTTTTTTTTCTGATTTTCTGTAAAGATTTTAAATTAAGAAAGGAATCAAAATCATTAAACCAAATTTCATACCCTCATATTTTATTGTTTTTGAAATTAAAGTTTAATGAAAAAGTTAAAAAAAATATCATGGAGGGAAAAAATGTTGAAATAAGTCTTATTTCGAGTTCTGAATAAGATAAAAAAATACATTTCCAACTGTTTGAAAATGAATTAAAAACATTATTTTTTAAATAATTAAATGATTTAGACCATTTTACTTTTGCTATAAATTATTATAGAATGAAATTTTAACAAAATAAACTAAAAACAAAGCAAAACGCTCTATTTATTTTCTTATGCTTTAAAAAATAAGTTTTATTTTCAAATCGTACGGGTTAAGTAAAAACAATTAGCTTTTAAATAATTCTACGAAGTAAGCATTTTCATTTTATACTGAAATATATATTTGAAAAGTTATTATTTTAATTGAAAATTTAAGCAAACAGCGACGACAATGAGATGCGCCTGAATTGTCTTTAAGAGCCCCATAACAATTTAGAAAGATGATGCAAGTATAATATTAAGTACAACACGAAATTAGTTAACTGTTTAAATAAGAGTACCGTTTAATTTAGTTATTTACTATTTCGAATTTTTATACATTATGCAGAGATTGAATTTCTATTTTCACAAATTAAATATTACATTTTAAAATAACGTGTGGATGGCTGATTTTTTTGTTATCGTTGTCATCTTCATATCCCTGTATTTTGTAAGCATAACTATGGAAGTGTAAACATTCATTTGCACAGTTAATCCTAACTACAGCTTTAATCTGTTTGTTTAACAATGGAAGACTGTTTATAGTTTCTATCAAAATTTCTATGACAATAATAAGAAATATTAAAGTATTTTATTAAAAAAAAACAAGCATAGAATGGAGGTAAAACAAACATTGTTTAAAAACAGAGAGCTGTAAAAGGATGACTCATTAATAAATCAGAGAAAGCATTATACCGTTAAAATTTCGGAAAGGTTTTTATCATAATATTGTTTAAACACTCAACAACTTTGAAAAAAATCAAGTTGATCTATAAACTCTAATAAAAATTTCACTGCTAGATTACGGTTAGTGACCGACAAAAAGTATTCCAGCCACCAACCTAAATAATAAAGTTATGCCAGTAAAACTATCCTGACCATAAAAATTCCTGTCTGTCTGTAATTTTTTTCTCGTTGTGTATATATCTGCTAACCATAAACTAACGTTATGTGCCCGAACTAAATATAAGAGTTATATTTAGTTCGGATCTTGAAGTTGTTTGATATATTTGTTAAGTCAAGGCGACACATGGAAAATGGTTAAATAGTGCAGAGATGCATTCTTTCGGGGAGTGAGAACGATGCACGTTCGTTGTTCGTGGTCACCATTGTATACAGAGTGGTGTTCTTCTATCCCATGCTTGGATGAACCCACGACCTCTACATCTGTAACCATTGTGTAACCATTATAGAGAAAGGTGTTCAATGTGCCTGAGTACAATGAGTTAGAAATCTTCATGTAATAACCGCATATATAAACGGTCAACTTTATTACTTTTAATGAAGTTCGCCTCACTGGACTTTTTTTTCTAAAAGATGGAAGCTGGCAGTAAAATTTTTATTCAAATGTATCAGAATATAGATTCGTTAGAATCATGCAAATTAATCCGTTGTGAACTTGTTTAAGTGTTACTTTAGTTAAAATTCAAAAGAAATACAGTGCAGCTTAACACAGCAATAAGGAAGCAACAAATTTTTAAAATATTGTCGTTTAAGGATCCGATATTATGGTTTAGCAATGTATATTGTTTCATGAAAAATTCAATACCCAAACATGTACTTATTTTCTCTTTTAACTGTTATAGAGAAACAAAAAAACGCCTCGTGTGTCAAGCATTATTACACCAAGCTTTAAAAAGAAAGTTTAAAAACAAAATAAAAAGGAAACGAATAATATTTTCTCAATTATTATTGACACATGAAAGTGATAAAATAGCACTTAAGAGAATAAGGCTTATCAAAAGTGCGAAATTTGCGTAGCATGTTCTATTTCCAATTAAAAAGAGTGTAGATTTTGATTCCAACTTAGCTAATAAGGTTTTTTCCAATATTATTTATTATCAAACGGATTCTTAGTTTTTACAGGAATTGTTCTAATTATAAAGAGTTTCCAATTATAAAGACTGATTGGTAAATTAAAAGCAGATTTAATTAATCACCAGATTTCATTAATAACCATTTTCCTTATTCATTCCTTCAATTTCATTTTAATAAAATTTTTAAACCCTGAAGAAGCTAATTTATTTTTTCTGATTATGAGATTAGCTTAATGAGATTAGCTGATTTAATTTTAAGGTAGAAAATAATTGTGATAAGACATTTCTAAAGACACTGGATGAAATATTTTAGATGTATGATATTTTTTACTGGATCGATTAATTTATCAAGCAAACTTCTAAATTGTAGATTTTATATAAAAATTTTAATTGCCCGGTGTAATAAACATTTTTTTAAAGTACAAATGGGACTCTGACCTATAAACGAACATTCTCTATGAATGCTGGTAATAAGTGTAAACTTTACTGCTATGAGAGAAGACATGAATGAAAAATAAAGTCTACAAACGTCTTTCTATCCATATATGTGAGCTCTGACTATAAACGGTCCACCTATAATAGAAGGAAAACCAATAAAAAAGGTTTATTCTTAGTTTACGTTTGTGTGTTAAGTTCTACAAGTATTTTCTATTTGAATGTTTCTTTAATAATTTTAAAATTTAAATACTTCCTTACTTTTTATTAATTTCTTTACCTAGTATGGATTCTGTTGCTTAAATTTTCCAATTATTATTTTGATTATTAAAGTGTTTTTTTCATAGATAATAGCACTGAAATGTAATTTGCTTTATATATTTTTTATCAATTAATTTATACGATGTAAACTAAAAGCACATTCCTTAGATAATTTCTTTTTTTAAAGTTTTTTGTTAGTTGTTAGAATAGTATATATAATAGTATATATATTTTGTTTTCTGCGTTTCTTCATCTTATTGAACTCATTTCTTTTAAAAAAATTTTAGAGGCATAGACACATTATAAAAAGTAAATTTTACTTCTCTTATAAATAACACATTAAAACCCATCCATTAAATCTTTGAAAAATTCACAATAAATAGAATGGAGGAACTGAAAACTGCAGTTTGAAAGTGTCAAATACTTCAATTAACTGACCCGTAATTAGGTAATTAAGTTTTGTCAAGCAGCAGTCTTTTGAATCATTTCTTTCGAAATCTTAAACGTCTAAAAACTCTACTTTGTTTGCGCTGCAGACTTAAACTCATTATAATACCCTCTAACTTTAGTTTTGCGGAAGATGTCATTACTTTTATGCTTTGTTTAACACCATAATGTGTCAGATACTTATTTTCTTTTATGGTCTCTGGAAGTTGTTTTAAAATTTTAATTCAATCTGGTAATTTGAGAAAGAATACTAAATCCATGAATTAATGGTTATTTTAATTTAAAATAAATATGTAATAAAAGAGCAAAAAGTAATTTTTCATTAACTAAATTTGTTCATCAGTATCAAGTCTGTTAAATTAATAATAATTAAAGTAATAACGTTACACTATTATTGCTATTTTTCGAGTAAATAATGGTAAGGGGAAATCACTGTCCATTTTTTTAAACTGCATTAAAAGTGTTAAATAAAGTAAAATATCAACATATAATGTAATTCAAAAAGAAAGACAACTGTTTAAATTTAGCTAGTATTAATGCTTTTATTCTGGTTATCACTACAGTTAACTTCAATAATAATTCGTCAAAGTTCAAAACAATATTTTTTATACTTAGATATCTTTTTATAAGCACTATGATGTAAATTTTGTTTTAATTAGTTTTTATAAAATTTTTATTTATTACCTCGGCATGTAGGACAAGGAACTTCAAAACAAGAAACTTCAGACTGCTACAAAAATCAATAATAAGTCATGTGGAGTCTCTGATTTAAGAGATGAAAGACATGCGTAAAAATAAATTCAGCTGAATAATTTTTGTTTCACAAAAAATTTGTTAAAAAAAATTTATGTTTTGTATTTTTCGAAAAAGATGTTTGTTCGCAGGAGGAGTGTTGTAGATGTGCGAACAGCCATATTTTTCTTTTTTCTCAAGTAAGTTGTGCATGTTACGTCATGTAGGCTACGATTTCCCGATCCATATAAATGAATGAATATTTATTTATGAAAATATATTTTGATAATAGGTTTCAAATAGTTTAAAGTAATTAAAATATTATTTTTTTTAGGTTGTTGAGTTCGAATGCATGAAAATTTCTATGATAAAAAGGTTGAAATAGTTTGTTTTTTAAAGATATTATGTAGATAAATTTTAAATTCTTTAAATGTTTTCGATAAACCTCAATTTAAACTTTTATTTAAAGTATTTATTACTTAGTTTTGTGTTATAAATAACACTGGGGAACAAATATTTAGTTGAATTTATGCTAGCACTTGATCTTTTCGGATTAGGGGGTGGAAATTTCAAATCTGAAATTAGTTTTACTTCTAAAGATACGTCCCACAGTGGACTGATCGTTAAGACACGGTTCCCAGTAGATCACCGAAGTCAAGCATCACTGGCTGCGATCAGTCTGCGTAGGGACCGAGAGTGTGTGGTATTGGTCCTCGTTACACTGTGCTACCGCAAAGTGCTCAACTTCACGTGCAGGTCGTTGAGCTACCGAAGCGGGGGTGCTATCCCCTCTGCAGAGGACCAAAATTGTGATGGCATGCCTTCGGATCATCCTCAGGGATGTTTCCCAGACCTTCGCCAATAGCCCATTGTGCAGCTCTAGTGCGACGTAAATGAACTACTACAACAACTTCTAAAGATACAGATTTGTATTAAAAAATATATTAGCCTATTTTTGTTGAAATGTACAAGTTTAAAAACGTTATGCGTAACAGGGTGTTATGTTATTGTTGCGACAAACTTCTAGTGGAGTTAGCGAACATTATCAAGATCAAAAATGAGTAGGAACCCATACTACGCTGTAAGCGGCTAGGGGCGCTTCCCTATTATGAACCTTTTAGAAGTACTCAAGGAAACAGTTCACAATAAAGAAGCATTCTTAGTGGAGCATCATGACATTTCCGACCATGGGTTTAAATGCGCTTTAAATCCTGATGATGTACCTAAACTTCCCTAGAAGTTTGTTGCAACATTTAATCGAACCCCTTCTATAACGTTTTTAAACTTGTAAATTTTGACGAAAAATAAGACAAATATGTCATTTTAAAAAAATATATTGCTTGGAAAGAGAATCTAATTGCAAATTTTTAATCAGTGGTTGAAAATTATCTAAGATCTGTTATAACATCTCCTGCAGCAGAAAAAAGTGTTCCCCAATGTAATTAATTGTTCATTGGAATATTTTCATAAAGTAATGATTTATCTTAGAGTTTAAAGTAAGAAACAACCTTAATAAGTAATACTGAATTTGTATTATAGCTTCCCACTGTTTTATTATCGAAATGTTAGGCATGTGATTTTTATTGCCTGCGCAACATGATTTTAAATATTAATGGCGCAAGATATGAATAAACCGTAGAAAAATGAGGAGCAGAAGTTTCAGAAAAGATTCTTCTATTAATAGAATTTCTAAGTAAAATTTCTCTCGAATTCCAAGAGATTGTAATAAAAGCTTTTTCCGTTGAGAGTATCTTGAATGCAATCTTTTAAAAAGAAATGCAAGGAGCTGGATGAATTCTGGAAATTTTATTTGACGTGTTTGTTTACTCATCCTGAAACCGAAAGAAATATTTGGTTAACTTATTTTGTTCATTCGATACATAGAATATGAAACTGGATACGTATCTCTGCTTAGGGAATGGTTTTAAAATTAAAAATAAGCACGACAAAATTTGATTTAAGTTCACGAATCCTACTTTCAATAAGGTTCTTTCTCTGCTCGATATTAATTCGTTCACGATTTCGATTGAATATACTTCAGAGAATCGAAATTTTTACCCGAATATTATTTTTTTTTTTAAATATTGTTTCTATTAGCTGCCTTTAATATTTGTCATTAGGATTTGGAAAAAATGTTCTTTGAATTGATTTGAATTTTTCAAGAAATGTTGCTTGAATTATGATTTGGAGGAAATGTTCTTTGATTCTGGTGAAGTGTTTATTCTTAAATTATACAATTTACGGTTTATTTAAAATATTTATTTTAAGTTATAACTTCAACTTACTGTATTGAATATTGTTTTATTTCCATTTAACATTGCCTTGCTCTGAACTCCTTATTATTTATAAACTTTTATTTATCAAAAATGGAAAAAATATTGTTTTCCTATTAGTAAGTACTAAAAGTCTGTGACTGAAATGATCGAGGGACCCATAATAAATTATAAATGGAAAATGTTTTTGATCAACCTATACCAAAAAATGCAGCAATAAATTTGTAAACTGTAACAATTATCTTGGTTATTATATGCAATTGTCATACATAATTTCTTAAACCTCGATAAAACATTTAAGAAGATCGAGACAGTTTCATGAAAAAAAACTATTTTTTTTGTTTTACGTCTTTTGTTATCACTTTAAAAATATTCAATAAAACTAAACAAAATTTTTGTAGCATTTTATGATTAATTACAAAATTATTGCTTTAAAATTTGAGAAAAATTTGCTTGAAACTGCTCAAGATATGAGTAATTAAAGTAGTTATTTTATATTGCGCATGAGCTGGAAATATTTAAAAAACACTTTTTTGTTTATTTTGTAGTGCAATTGGCAACTAACAAAAAAAATTCGATTTGAATATCCTGAAAATTAAAGAAGTCTCAAGCAATTTTTGAAGTATTTTTCGAAGTACTTTCGAAGCAGTTTTTGTAAAAGAAAGCTCAATATGATGAGGGATTTTCTACAAATTTCATTTTATACTAATAAACAGGATTTATTAAACATAACATCGGCATTGGGTTGGGGATTATCACCCATAAAAGTATCTTTTCTTTCTTTATACAATCATATTTCTGTTTCTGAACGTTTATTGTAATGTATAATTATTTGTTATTTAATTTTATCTTATAATACAAAATAGCATTTAGAGAAAATCTTTTAGTATTTTGAATTTCTTTTAACAAAAACTACATAGAAAACTTTTTGATTTTTTTTGCATTTTTAAGATACTCAGATCGGAATTTTTTAATTAGTTGCCAAGTACGATTTACTACAAAATTACGAAGAAAAATAATGTTCAATTTTTTCCCCACAAGCGCAGCATAAAAGAGCTATACTTCAATTACTTATATACTGCACAGTTTTCAACAATTATTTTTAAAATTTTAACGAAAATAATTTTTTATTGATTTTAAATTGCTCCAAAAATTTTGCTTCATTTTATTGAATATTTCTAAAGTTATTGTAAAAAAAGTTAGACAAAAATATTAGTTTTTTTATTAAAAATCCCGATATCTTCATAAATATTTAATACAGGTTTAAGAAATTTCGTCCGTTTTTGCATTAGTAACTAAATAATTGTTAAAATTTACAAATTTATTGCTAAATTTTTTGTCATAGAGTGATCAGAAACATTCTTTTCCGTTTGTAATTTATTGTTGGTACCTCAAACTTTTGAAAGCTTTAAACTTCATTGATAAATACGAGAAATATATGAGAATATAAGTTAAAAATGAAAATAAAATGTAAAGGAAAGATTTAAAAGCTATAAAAAGAAGACAAAATTTATTGAAAAAATAATAATTTAAAAATTAATTAAAATGTAATTAAAATATAACAATGGAAAGATGTTATCACGTAAAATCCATGAAAACAATACACACTCAGTAATAAACTATTTATGAGAAAATCCATCTTGAAAATTGAGTGAAGTTAGCATCTATGAAATTTTTATTCATATTTTCACATTATATAATTTAAAATAGTAATAAAATAAATAACAATTTTAATTTTGTATCTTAAAGTTTGAATTTCAGTACTAAAACCACGTGAGAAAAAAAAATTAATTTCATAGCTATGTAAAAGTTTTTATCAAATATTTCGTAGTAAATACAAATGATTTGCTTAATTGATAATTGATGATGATTGATTGATAATTTTGAAAAATGAAACTAATGTTTATGAAACTAATGTCACTTAATGTCACTGTTTTCCTTTTTAATAAACATAGCAGTTCAATAAAAAATGATAGAGGAACAACGAGTAGAAATTTAGAAATATATTTTTCTACACAATATATGCGTATCAAAGCTCTATTCCACTATTCCCTATGTTATAGAGCGTGCAATATTGAAGGAATTATAAGCACATTATTGTATATATCAAGTAGAGCTTTATTATCTTAGCTACCACTTAATCTTTGAATATTAATAAACACATATTTACTGATAAAATTCAAAAAATTATATCATGGTATTCACACAAGATGTAAGTTTGTTTTTATCATTTTCAGTGATAAAAGCTATGTTTAATAAAAGAATTCAATTGAATTGAATTCACTCTGGTCGGATACGTGGGCAGCCGTGTTAATTTTAATTTCTATCTTAACAAGCATTTTTCAACGAAATAAAAAAAAATTATTTTTCTTTTTTTAATTCGTATAAGTTAAATGAAAAGAGAAAGATTAATTTTAGGAATAAAAGTTTTCGTTAAAATGAAAAAATAGCTCGCTCCTTGAAGTCAAACAGTTGGGAAAAAAAGTAGTGAAATGCCCTTTTATAATAGTTTATATTTCGAGAAAGGATTTGTTATATACAGTCAGCTAAAAAAAAAAAAAAAAAACGAATCCCTTTCATTAACTTTTGAAGGGTTGGTTAGATTTTCACTCTGTAAAATGTTATGGCAATGTCTAAAGGGAATCTCTTATATGTTCAACAGTTAACTGACTGTTGCACTGAAAAATTTTCAATTTTTGCTGAAAAAACACACTTTTCTCTGAATAAACGTATAAATTTTTTATTCCATTCGAATTAGCGTGGAAAAATAACTCCATGAAACAAATTTCAGAAAAATTTGTCATTTAGGGTGGTCTACGCAAATGAACATCTGGCATAAAAGCCAATTCTGGTATTGGTTAAGAAGATTTACGTAAAACAATGTACACGATAATCGTGCTGCCTTTATATGTTACATTGCGCTAACCCACTAATTTGAACAATGGAGTATGTTTGATCCTCAATTTGTGAAATAAATAAGAAGTAGTGTAATATTTTCAAATTTTATTCATTTCGTTTACTTAGCCATTTACACGCAGAAGTAAAGCTTACCCCACATTAATGAAATAAATAAAAAGTATAGCGAACTTTTCTAATTTAATCATTTTGCTAACTTGTCAATATTACTTATCACACCAATTGCTTGTCAATATTACATTAAGAAAATAAAACCAGTAGCACCACTATTTCCTGATAATTTTTTTTATCTTTTCAAAACAAAATGTTAGAAATAATACTATAGACATGTATTTTAAAGCTTCCAATTTGAACCTGAGATGATTTGGTTATACATTTTTAATAAATTCGTAGATAGCATAATGAATATGTACTTAATATACTATCATTTTTTTATCTTTCAACATTATAGCAAAAAAAAAAAATACGGGTTTTAATGACAATTTATTACGTACTGAAAGTGCAATTTTCAGATTTTGATTCACCTTTTATTTTCCTGACTTTCATTAGAGGCGAAAATTTAAAATAAAAGCAAAATAGTGGTACTAAACTAAAGTGACCACATTTTCTTTGAGATAAAGCGAGACAAATAGGGTGAAATGAGAATTACAATTTAGTTACATATATTCTATTGTATACATTCATATACTTGTACAAAAATGTATTTATTATTAATTATTGGTAACTTTAAAAATATTTGCAAAAAGTAATAATTTGAACATCATGATTTTTAATCAATTAAATTTTTTATTTAAAAAAAATTATGATTTTCTTTCACGGTCATATTTTTGATCTGAGTGAATACTTAGCAATAGATTCGGATCATTTATAAAAATGTCGTGAAATATTTCACATGAATTGGTCAAATTATATTTTACACTTAAAATAGATTTTTAAAGTTTTATTGTTCAACTGCGTTTTTTCAGTTGTCCATATTTTATTGATACTAGAAAAAACTTGTTCTGTTGCTACATTTGCTCCTGGAAGGGAGAGCGCGAATTCTACAATTTTCAAAATATTTTGATAAGGAATATTATTTATTCTGTTTAAAATGAAGGAATAACTCCGTCCATTTTTTGTCTGTTTTCACATTTGCAGATAACCAACATTCAATTTTTTCATCTGTAACATTTCATATGTTCAAATTATTCTTTTTTAAAATAGTACTTACTGAATCAAAAATTATTTGTGAAGTTTCACTCAGCAATGAAACAAAATCTAATATTCTATATTTAATTCCTGTTTCTGGATCAAAAAATCTAACAATTGTGGGAAATAATTTTAAATCTTTGTGGTTGGAAGCATCAGAATTCATGGATATAAATGCGCATTTTTCTTTTCTGCAATTGTGAAAACGAATATGGTGAAAAAATATTACAAATAATTGCTTCGGTTTTTGTCCTTGCACATGCATATTTTTTGTCGTGTAATGTTTTGATCATCCGTGACGTAGAACCCATTGATCTGAAACTTTGATTTTCAGATAAGGTTTATGGTGTGGAAAGCAAATAGCCCTTCCGCTAATGCTAGCTGTTTTTCTGTGTTGCCAAAGCTAGCAGTGCGAAAAAACTGTTCCATTTTAGACGAGGAGGCGGCATTATTCAAAACTCTTTTGTGCCTTTTTGTCGCTAGATGTTTAGTAATATCGTTTTTTCCACCATGTGAGACCAAAAATTCAGCATTGCATTTATCACACCGTACCATATAGTCTATTTTGGTTTTTTTAATAAATGGAAATTCTCTGCTTAGCTCTTCATTAAATTTGGATTCTCTCTTTTTACTCATCTTTTATTCTGTGGGTAAATACTAAAAATAAATAAAAAATTTACTATACAAAGGCTAAAAAAGAGTATTAAACTTTACCTTATTGATCGTAACGTTGTGGCGACTATTGCTCTACCACTATCTTCGTCAATCAAATAATGAGTCAAACCGAACGTCAAATTGAAAACAACAAACTGCACTGTCTGCACTTATCTCAATTAAGCCGAGACGTAAAGACAATGATCGAACACCACCAAGAAAATCTAACTCGGTACATCGCCTAATTTAGTTTACTCTGCGTGCATTTTATGTTTTTTTCTTTAATGTATTTTTTATTTCTTTATATTCACCATAATACTTGATAAATAATAGGTAATATATTTTTACAGTCCATTAAAAATAAGAAATGCAGATATTTTCTGAAAAGCGGGACATTTTTAAAAATCGGCGGGACGCGGGACAGTCCACCAAAAAGCGGGACTGTCTCCGCCAAAATCGAGACGTGTGGTCACTTTATACTAAACACATTGTTCACATTAATTTTGATTTAGCAAATCATTTGATTTCACCACAATATATATATATATATATATATATATATATATATATATATATATATATATATATATATAATTTTTTTTCTTTTTTTTTTTTTTTCTAAACCGGGCTTCCACCGATCATATCCTGAACTGTCTTGGTCTTCTCTGGGAAGACATTTACTCTACTCCTCTCTTGGTCTTCAATTTTATTCAGGTTAACGGTTTCATAGATCTGATCTGACTTCGTCAGGCTAGAAGAGGATTAGCAACAACATCATATTTTTTTAATAACATTATTTATATAAATGTGAAATTATGTTGATGTTCTTTCTTTTCAATTTTAAGTGGTTTCTATTGTTCACACATTTTAAACGTTAACGTATAATTTATTTAAAAATAGGTAAGTTTTCCACCTGATTTCAGTATTGAAATTTGGATTCTCGTGTATGAAAAACAATCGTAATACATGTTTTTAATTATTTTATATAATATAATTGAATAAAAAATATCATAGATGCTCATTTTTTACGAGATATTTTTTTTTCTAAATTGTTTATGTGTGTTTCAGTTTGTATGGGTGCCTTTTTTATATTTATCTTTATATATCATCATAACTAATCATCACTTTGTTATTGTAAATTTCTACATTCCGCAATTTAAACATTTCACAACCTTCTCAAAATATACTAGTTCTAAATTTAGAACATTAATAATACATAATATGATAAATAATAGGCTGTTCTTTTAAATGGTCTAAGTTTCCAGAATTACTTTCTAGTGAAATTGCTAGATTCACAAATATACTTTAATTAACATTATGATGTCTAAAAACACATCCAATCCAAACTTTTTTAAATTTTTCCTTTACAGCTGTTCATTTACAGCGCAGACGTAATTTATTTGCTGAACTCCGATTTACACAGTCTAATCTCATATTATGGCAATCTTGTGAATTAGTTACAAAATTGTATTTTAAGTTCACTTAAAAAATTCATCAAAGCTTAAGAGGAACATAGTGTCAGTTTTCAAATCAACAGGGAAGCGTATCTTTATTATGTAATTAGTAATAAATTTGTATTGAGTGTGAATTAGTAATAAAATTGTATTTTAAGTTCACTTAAAAAATTCATCAAGGTTTTTGAGAAACACAGTGACAGTTTTCAAATCAATAGGAAAGCGTATCCTTATTGTGCATTCCCAACTTATTGTATATCGGTTGATTAATTTTTTAAAGTGAAGTTTGCTGAACTCCGATTAACTCAGTCTAATCTGAAATCATACCTTGCTTGTGAATTTGTAATGGTATTGTATTTTAAGTTCATTTAAAAAATTCATCAAGACTTTAGAGGAACACAGTGACAGTTTTCAAATCAGTAGGAAAGCATATCGTTAATATGTGTTCCCAACCTTTTGTATATAGGCTGATTAATTTTTTTTTGAGTGAAGAAGAATTATAAGGCGATTTATTTGTAATCTACGTTAATAACCAAGACGCCTAAAGTGGACAAATTTCCAGAAACTTAAAGAACACTTTCAGCACACTTTAAAAAATATGTTTGTTAAAAATCTTGATAAATAGTCATTATATTAACCCCCATAATATATTATGTTAATGGTTCTGTATGATAAGTTTCGGTCATGTCTTTTATCGAAACACTAGACAACTAAAGGTGTTGAACATTTGCAGCTCTGACATCATTTAGAATTTAGATCTTTATTTGCTGAACTCCGATTTACTCAGTCAAATCTTATATTATGGCGTGGTTGTGAATTTGTAATAATATTGCTTTAATTAATTTTTTAAGTTCGCTCAAAAAATTCATCAAATCTAAAGAGGAACATCATGTCGGTTTTTAAACCAATGGGAAAGCGTTTCCTTATTATGTGTTCCCAATTTATTGTATATCGTATTTAATGCCAGTGTTAACTCAAATTTTATTTTCGGTTACCTTCAAATTTCTTTTAAAGTATATCAGCATTTTTTTCTACTAACTAACAATTCATTTGAAATTGGTTAATACGAATTGGGACTGCATATGACTTGTAACAGGCTGTAGTGCCTTGAAAAAAGAAGTTGGGGAAGTCGGAGCAGAATAGGATAGCTATCTAAATGTATGTTTTATTATAAATATGCAGTTAAAAGAAATGCAAATGTTTCTAAGAATACACTATGCTTTTATGTTCTTATAGATACCAAAGTATTTTAAGGAAACAAATTATTTTTTTTACTGAAAAAAGTTAGATCAAGTTGTCCATTTTGCCCCCAAGTGGTAGAAAGGGTGGCGAGAGAAAAGTTAATTAAAAAGAGCATATAAAACTAAGAAATTGCTAAGCAGAAATCTTCAAAATATATTTAAAAAAAATTAAATTTCGTATTATTTTCTATTAAAGAATCATTAAATAATGAATTTTAACTATGTACAGGAAGGCATGGGCCAACATTATTCAGTGAGCTAGATCTCACATCAAGCTGTATTGTCATTAGAAAAAGAAATGTTCTAATGAAAATATTTTTATAACGATACTTATATATTAGAATAAAAACTAAAAATATTCAGCTCTTCCGCACGTACTTTCGAAAATGAAAACAATTGGCATTGTTTTTAAAATTTAGAAATGAAACAAGTTTTAAAAATTATTACCTTAGCTACCTTCGAAAATTGCTTACGATTTCTACATTAAACTGCTCCTGACTATAAATATTTTTTCCCCCTCAAATATAATTTTTTTTAAAAATGTATTTATCCTATATTTTATGTTTTTCCTCCCTGCTACTGAGTGCTTATAGGCAAATTCATTGAAATATATGTTTTTAACTATCATTTGTAAAAGATTCTTAGATAGTTTTATTCATTTCCTTTCACAAATTGGTAATAAGCACGATTATTCTTAATTTTAAGTAAATAACATTTTTCTTAACAATTTGTATTTTATAATCAAATTTAATTTACGTTGATCATAGTATGAAAATAGGACTAAAGATGGCAGCACAAGATAAGAAAAGTTAAATGTACTTTAACATTCAAAAATGCCTACCAGTTGCGTAGTGGTGAGGGAGCTGATTTCATATCAGAGAGGTCCTCGGTTCGAATCCCGGATAAGGCATGGATGTTCTGTCATTCTCGCTTCTAAAGTCGTAACTGTAGGAGCAACGTTGACCCACCTAATATGGTGCCCCTGAAAGACTGACCAACAAAGCTGCCCTACTGATACCTGGATGACGAATGTCAATCGCTGGGCATTGAAGAAAAAGAAATTTAAATTTAAACATGCATTGCTTGAGTTCCAAAAAACACACATTTTGATGTTTACAATCAAATGAATAATTTAATCTTTTAAGGAGTAAAAATAAAAACAAAAATTAAATTTTAAGAATTCAAATTCAAAGCAACACGTGAAAAATATTTAAATGTGAATTTGGGACTGAGAATGCATAATTTAAAAACAGAACTAGATTTTATAAATGCTATAAACATGTATGCTAGCTCAGTTTCTGTCCTATATTTTAATAATACATTTTGATTATGTATGAGGAGGATTTTTATCTTAAAAACGCAATGTGTTCTTTTAAATTTTTCATGCATTTATATAGTAGATTGTCTTATACTGATTTTTTTTAAAATTTTATTTGATCGGAAAGAAATAATTATAAAATAAAGCAAAACCATTACTCTAACAATCTTTCCGCATTGAAAAATTTCAATGATATAAGATAAGATTATTTTTGATGTTATACAAACTAGGTTAGAAATTTAAAGTCTTAAAATGATTGACTGTTGCTCTCTTCTTTCCTAAAATATTTGAGTGTTACTTTAGGAAAGCGTATTTCCAAAAAAATAAATAAAATAAAAAAATGAACGAAAAAAAATCTTGAAAAAAAAATCATTATTCACTACGACAAATTTTACCTCCGTAGCTGTAATTTAGCTGGTTGTAAATCGCCCTGATTGATTTTTTTATTAAAGTCAAATGGTTGACAATTCTAATCGAATCTTAATTTATAATTTTTTTTTCAAATCGTTTTCCTTGTACATCTTTCAACACACCTTCGTAATTTCGAGTTTTTAAGTCTTATAGCTTTTGCGCACTCGTGTGAAAAAGTGCTTAAAAACACACTAACAACAATTTACGCAATAAAATAACAATTTCATAAACCAAGTTTGAAAAAACGTAGTTTTCATCAGGGGTTTTTAAATCCAGTTGAAATTTAAGTACTCTAGCTAGTTCGAATGTGAAGTTGGAAAAATTTGAAAAAGAAAAAAAAAAAAACTTTGACAGTAAATTTAGTTCTGTGATAATTCATCTTGTAGAACAAATTCGCTGCAGCAGCAGATGTTTCAAATTCGTAACGTCAGTCATCACACAGATGAAGCTGAGATTTGAGCTCCTTAACTAATGGTAAAGTGGTAGAAGAGATTTATACTTACCCTTATGCAATGTCAAGGGTGCAAAAGACATCATTAATTATGATATCGTTGGTGAGCCGAATAGTGAGTTAAAAATGAACACAGCTCAAAATATGAGTTTAAGAAAATAAAATAAACTCGCATAACGTGTTTTAAAAAATGGATACAGTTCATAAAACGTGTTTGAGAAAATGAACACAGGTCGAAATACGTATTAAGAAAACGGGCACAACTCGAAATACATGTTTAAGAAAATTGATCCAGTTCGAAATACGTATTTAAGGAAAAAGACCCATTTCGAAATACGTATTTAAGAAAATGGACACAGCTCGAAATACGTATTTAAGAAAATGGACAACGAAAAAACACCTATTCAATGGTCAACTCAAATTTTATAACAACACAAAGAATTTCGTACTTAATTGTCTTTACTTTTTATGTACTAATCATAATTATTACGAGGCAAGCTTAAGAATTTCGAAGTCAGTGTGGTTATGGATGTAACTTTTTAGATATTTCTTAGTAATCAGAACACTAAACAATTAAGTGGTTTTAAAAAAAAATCTAAATCCGAACAACGTTAATTTAATACCACTTTCGTAAATTTTTAAAGAATTTGTAACAAACCTTGTAAAAAGGTCTGTTGACTTTTAACAAGCAAGCAAAAGAAAACACTAAGTGATTTAGACAAATGGATGACATCACATAACGAATTTAATTGGATTCAATTGTTTATTCTTTTAAAAAAAGAAAATTTTTCTTAAGAAAAGTTTGAAAAATGGAATCAAATTCTATCCATTTTCTTAATCAATCCAGATCAATCCATTTTCTTAAAATTGTTATGTTCATTTTTTTAAAGATGCATTTTAAGCTGTGTTTATTTTCTTCAGTATGCACTCATTGCTGTGTCAAATTTCCTAAACGCAAATTTTGAGCCGAGATCTTTCACACGTGTTTTCCAGCTGTGTCAATTTCCTTAAACATACATTCAGATATCCATAGACTATATCCATAATAAAAAGTTCATCGAAAATATGCTAGAGTTCAGTTAAGAAATCCTGAGAAAGCTGTTCATAAAAATATTTCTTAATGTGAGGAAGTACAACAGATGGTAAAGCGAACAATCGATTTATGATGATTGTGAGGAAGTACATATTTTCAAGAGTTTTAAATTAAGAATAATTGAATCTCTATCAACGAGAAAAAGATTTTTTATGGTAAACTCTAGCAAGAAACATCGTCTCGCTACCATTCACCATGTAATGGGTTGCCATCTTTTCGCTAAACAATTAAGTGGTTTTAAAAGGTCGAAATTCGAGTAACGTTAATATAATAAGACTATTGGAAATTTTAAGAATTCGTTACAACCTTGTAAAAAAAGACTATTATTATATTTTTAAAAAACTAATATTATCTTACTTTTACTATACTTTTAAGAAATCTAAGTGATTTAGACAAATGGGTACATAGCATAAAGAACAGGGGCGGATTCAGAAATTTTTCCTGGGGGGGGGGGTCATGGAATCAGATTCCCCCCCCACAATTAATTTTTTTATAAAAAAAAATTTTTTTAATATTTTTTCTTGAAAAAAAAACTGGGAGTTTTAATGCTAGTCTTCTCATTTATTTTTTTTTTGATAATGAACAATACATAACTATAACGAATTTCGTTTTAATCTTTTGGATTACGTTTTTTCGAAACAGTGAAGAACATAATTAGATGGAAAAAAATCGATTTTTCCGACCTACCTAGATGTATATGCCCCCTTAAATAATTTTTAAAATATTTTATTTCTTTTGTAAACTATTAAAAAAATTATTATTATTATTTTATTTTTTCAATTTTGGGGGGGGGGGATCATGAGCTCTATGACCCCCCCCCCACTGGATCCGACACTGATAAAGAATTTATTTGCAATCAATTGTCTATTCATTAAAATGAGAAAATTTTTCATAAGAGAAGTTTGAAAAATGGTTATCAAATGCTATATCCAATATCTTAAAATTGCTATTTCCATTTTCTTCAACACTCTTGCTTTTTAAGCTGTGTCCATTTTCTTCAACACGCATTATTAGCAATTTCAATTTTCTTAAACATGCATTCAACTATATATAAACTACATACAGAATAAAAAATTCATCAATGATATGCTAATTAAAAAGTTCGATATATAAGTTTAATTAAGAAATCCTGAGAAAGTAATTCACAAAAGAATTTCTTATTGTAAAATTGTACAATAAACTGTAAAACAAAGTAATAAACGGCAAACATTTTTTCAAGAATTTTGAGTTAAAAATATTCACATCTCCATTAAAAGAGTAAAGTTTTTTTTTATAGTAAGCTCTAATAAAAACATCTTCACCTTAAGCAATCGAGTCCATGAGATGTGGTGCCATCTTTTGATTCGATACAAATACTGAGTTGCTATTAGGAAAAATGGAACGAAATCTGCATCAATTTCTAGTTTAAAACGTCTTTTTATTTTACAGGTTTGGTGGAAATATTTAAATAAAACCTTAAAAAAAATGTAAGAAAAAACTTTGATGACTCGAAAATTAACGAAATAAACTTGTATGTTTTCTAACTGCTGTAATAGGTGAATTTAATAAATGCCTCTCTGTATTAAAAAAGCAAACTTATAAATACAAAGTTTAGAATACAAACAAATATTTGATTATGGTAATATTCAGGACCAGATTAAAGGGAAATACTGGGGCAGAAGATACAGATGTTCTCCAAAATGTTATGGTCCCACCAGGGGCTCTAAATTTTACGGTAATGAAACTGATTTTTATATTCTTTTAAAAATTCCTCGAAATACATTCGACATTTCAAATGTAAATTTCTGAAAACACAGCCTAATCATATTTTATTTCAAATCGCAGATTTAATTTTTTTTTAATTTACAGTTATTGGTAACCACTTATAAAACAAAATCTTCTCTCAACCGATTGCAACAATAAGTTTAGTAAAAATTTATATATCATATATTACATATACAGGTAATAAATATTATACACATAACTATGTATTGATCTGAAGGTCATAAAACATACTGGCAGGGCCGAATTAAGCGCACGCGGGGCCCTAGGGCATTCAAATTTTTGGGGCCCTCAGATAAACAATTTTTCTCGTATATTTTTTATTAATTCAAACATAAAAGTATTTATTTATCTTTCCCCTTAAGAAAGCATATTTTAAAATAAAATAAATAATAATAAATTAAATTTTACTTTATTTTATTAAATTAGAACTAAAAAATAATCATAACATTTTGAAAAATCACTGTTTTTCTTAATTTTTTAAAATTTATTTTCAAAAAATCCATTTTAATGTACACCTACACTTAAATATCTATTGATCTAAAGGTAATAAAAACATGGTTGAAAATTTTTTTCAAATTGAATTAGCTTTCCTCGTATAGATTTGTTCACGAGACGTGTTTTTGTAAAATTTTAAAAACATAATTGTAATTGTGAATTAGTTGTAATATTTGTCCTGATTTTTTTATTCTTAATTAATGTAGACTCGCATAAGAATTTGAAAATACAAAAAATGTGTATACCTACATTTCAAGTGAATTATTCTACAAATTCTTAGTAAATATTAAGAATTTTTAAAAAAGGGGATAAGCAGGCATGATATCAAGTGCATAAAGAAATATTTATAACATATTTTAAGTGAGCAATTTAATATAACCTTTCAATGGTTCACTCCTGAAAATAATTGGATGCTTCCAACTTTTTTTTTTTCGTTTAATATTTTAAACAAATTTTGGTACTTATTTTTTATTTTTCAGAATTTTAGAAAATTAGGCACTCTTCGGTTAGCTGAGTTAAAGTAAATTCAAATGTTTTTTTCTTTTTTTAGAATATTTAATATAAACGTTTATAAGAGAAATTTTTTAAAAAAATGCTGAATTTATTTGCGTCCGACTAACGTTTTGATAAATCTTATGGAGTTAAATGAAAACAGTTAATTTATTTAAAATCTGGTTACTTATAGTTTACTGAGAAGTTATGGATTTTTATCTTTCATGAGATCAATAACAAAAATTTATTTTCATACGTAAAGATAAAAGAAAATTACAATTATTTGATTGTAGTTTTAGCAAGAAATAGCAGTATATTGTGTTTAAGAATTTTTGTTTTACTCATTTTTTCCTATTTTCTACCTTCATTTTGTTCCTTGTTTTTGTTTTCTTCACTGTAATATGATGATGATAAAGGTCTTCATTCATTGCTATTATGAATAAATTGATGAGAATTTTTTTTTTTTGTATTCGTTTAATTGCATAAAATTTTAGAATATGATATCGGAAGTAATTTTCTTTTAACACTTAGGTTGAACAATAGTTTGTGCTTGTGAGTATCTATACTATCAACATTGTGTTTATTATTCTAACTTAGAATTATTTATTAAAATTTGAGACGAAGACTTTAATTTTCAGTTTTTGTTTTATTTTTATAATATTTAAGATAATTATTATAAAATTCCTTCAGCTAGAAAATCAACATTCATATGAATAACTCCCGGGGTGGACTGATCGTTAAGACACGGTTCCCAGCAGATCACCGAAGTTAAGCATCACTGGCTGCGGACAGTATGCGGGTGGGTGACCACTTGGATCAGTCTGCGTAGGGATCGAGGGTGTGCGGTATGGGTCCTCGTTAAACTGTTCTACAGTTAAGTTCTCAATTTCGAGGGCAGGTCGTCGGGCTACCGAAGCGGGAGTGCCATACCCTCTGCAGAGGATCGAAATTGTGATGGCATGTCTTCGGATCATCCTCAAGGATGTTTCCCGGACCGTCACCAATAGCCCATTAAACAGCTCTAGTGCAACGTAAATGAACTACAACAACAACAACATCATATGAATAAATATAGATTCCAAGGCATCAAAATGAGCTGATGTGACTGGGGTGGAAAAAATTTTGGCATTGTCGAAATTGAATTTATGCCCAAGATACTACCTACGTGCAATAATTGATGATTTCTTGTATTTCTGATAACTGAATATCTGTCGTGTTCCTTAAGTCTGAATTTTAAGTCACTCCTAGTTTGTCCGATGTAGCCATGTCCGATGTAGCTATAGATGGGCCCAACGTTAATCAAAACTTTAGGATCTTTTTGCCGATTCTCTTGTTAACGATATTAGTTTCTCGACTCCTCTACATAGCAAGTAGAAACGCATTTTACCCCGATTTGCCTCTCTCGGCTACTGCGATTTTTCTTGCTCTGTTTTTCTCCTTTTTTTTCTTTCAACTACTGTGTTTTTTCTAGATCTTGTTTTTCATCTTTATATCTTTAATTTTTTTTGCTAGCAAACTTTAGTTTTATATTTCAAAACACTTTTGTTTCCTTTCATTCACGTCTGACAAATCTTGAAGAAAATGGACGCCTGGTCTCGAGCATTTGAAACATGTCGTGTATTTTTTCCTATTTATGTAATTGGGAAGCGAATGAAATAATCTGGAAACTTCAAACACTTTCTAGTTGACATCAGTATAGAGCAAAGTAATATCGATTGAAAATCAATATTACTTAACATATGTTATCCCATTTTTTCTCAAATTCGTGCTTAAAATTTATTGTATTGAGAAGCACCGTTTAAAAACCTCATCTACAGATAGATAGTAAAAAGTGAAAGAAAACTTATGCCGTTTCTCAACAAAGAAAAGCGATCGATTTATTCTTTAAAAGAAGTTCTATCAAAGTCTTTGAATCAATATAGAATTCTTATTATATATCAAATACCATTATATTCCTTATTTCTGCTGACATACCCACATCCTTAGGATATTAAATCAAGAGGAAACGTCAGATTCTAGATATCTTGAAATTGCTAAAAAAAGTTTCTACGAAGTAAATTCCCAATGTGAATTTCATCGAATTACTCAGGCACTGAAAAGAGAAAATGATTCGAGAATAAAATGTATTACACTTTGGCTCAATTTAAATTTTTTTGAAAACGAATTCTTTTGATGTATTCATGCAAATTGGAAAATTCATAATGACTGATAAAATAACTTCATTAAAACATAAGAAATTTTCTTATTATAAAATAGTCTTATAGTCTTATAGGTGGTCTAGGAAAGCAGGCTTTTGTGTTTATTACTTATTAAAAAATAAGAAATTTGCTTATTATAAAATAGTCTTAAAGGTGGTCTAGGAAAGCATGCTTTTGTGTTTATTACTTATTAAAAAATAAGAAATTTTCTTATTATAAAATAGTCTTATAGGTGGTCTAGGAAAACAGGATTTTGTGTTTATTACTTACTAGCCGCTTAAGGCGGCCAGCTATCCGCCACGCTATGTTTCTTGGGCCCTAGTACTGCTAGTAGAGACACGATCCTCTTCCAATCTTCTTTGACGTTTCTCTGGTGTTTCTCGGACCCTAGCACTGCTAGTTGAGACACGATCCTCTTCCAATCTTCTTTGACGTTTCTCTGAAACTTCTTGGGCTCTAGAATTGCTTGTCGAAATTCGGTCATGTTCCATCCTTCTTTGACGTTCCACAGACGTTTCTTGTGCCCTTCTTCTTCTTTGAGAATCTCTTAATATCTTTTTCTTTGACAAAATACAAAGTTTTTTGGAAGGCGGTTCTGCCATGTCAGTAATCGGGTTTTAAGAAGTCAACGAATACTTTAGAACAACAATTACTATGAAGCAAATCATGAAACTTCAATATTTAAATCTAAGTGCTTACCTGCAAACTGAAACTTTTCTGAAAATAACTAATTACATTTAATAAAAACTGTTAAAATAAAGAATAGAAAAACCAAAGAGATCAAAGGTAAGTGTGATCGTTTCTTCAAAAACAATTAAATTCCTATTTTATATATTATATAGCTACAACGCTTAAGAAAAAAAAACTAAAATGCTAAATACATGAAAAGAACACGAAAACGAATTAATTTTTTATGGTATCAATTTCTATTTCTAAATAATTTTTAATGGTATCAATTTCTATTTCTATATCGCTACAAAAATTATCGTCTTCGCTGAAGAAAAAAAATAGAGCGTGGAAAGAAGAAGAAAAACTTATTATAACAATTATGAACAGCGACAAATATATCAAAGCGAAGTTTTCTATTTACGTATCGAATATGTTGCCACATTTTTAATACAAAAGTTAAACTTTTCTCCTCTTTGATAAATGTAAACTAATGCGAACCTTACAATTAAATTATTAATTCCTTCGTATATTATTGGTTTAAGTTGTCGAAAATTAATATTTCAATTGTAAGATTCGCATTAGCATACATTTATAAGAGTGGAGAAAAGTATATGCATTTTTAATAGTTTTTTGAATATGGCTCTTTGAGGACGAAAAAGCATTGATTTTCTTACAAAATGACTGATAACTAAAAAACTAATCCAAATTTTTGAAAAAGAAAAAAAATACTTCTTCATTATGTCAAAACACAATTATGTGCCGAGTTTCATGCCTGTGCGAGGCTTCTGGGGCGATATATTGTGATTACAGACAGACACACAGCCGCGTTTATTATTATGTATAGATGTATAGAAGACATACAGCCGCGTTTATTATTATGTATAGATTAAAAAATAAGAAATTTACTTATTATGAAATAGTCTTATAGGTGGTCAAGGAAAGCAAGCTTTCATGCTTATTACTAAAACGGTTTATAAGCTCTTAAATTGCAAATGTCAGCTGAATCAAGTATTTTGTTTAAAATTATTTATGCAAAGTTTGTTACTAATTCAGTTTTCCTCAAATCAAATCAAAAGGTTTAATTCATTATAATTTATTTTTTAGACACGTGTTAGTTTCGATAAACAACTAGCTGAATACCCGTTCTTCGCATTGGGTGAAAAAGCATAAACTAAACAGCATTTAACACCACTACAAAGTAGTGTACAAATCTTTCAGAGAAATACAGACATATATGTAATAAAGTTTAAATAATTTCATTCTTTTTTATTTATTATTATTTGTTGCCCTTCTCGGTTACTTCATTTAATTGGACTAAGCAAAAACACATTTTTAACAGTCCATCCTATCAAAATAAAGATAAACTGTATTCACAAGGGAAACTAGGGAAGTGTGACTCGCCAATTTTGAAATAAACTAAAGTGGGATGTATGCCTTATGAGGAATAATTTTAGGGGGCAACATTCGTTTCGGCCCATAGAGGGTCCTATGAGAGAAAAAAAATAATTAAGTATGTAGAAAAATCGGTATTTCATTACTTCAATGCAGACTATTAGTTATTGTAATTATCTTATACTCCAATTAATTTTATGGTACTTTCACGTACTATATAATGCATATTTATTGTCAAAATTGATTTCGAAAATTTTATATATCTGTAGTTTTTCCAAAAAAAAAAATTGGCATTTTTAAAAAAAAAAAATTTGGTATCAAATTTTTTAAATTTTTTTTTTCAATAAATTTTCCAATATTAAAACTAGTAAACAGTAATAAATTTCATTTATATGAGAGTCGAAATATAATACGCATTTTCCCAAACTGATGGAATTTTTTCATATTTAATGTGTATCCAAAAATGTGATTTATAAAAAAAAAATTTTTTTTCTTCATATTGTTAGATCTTGCAAAAAAATCTGAAATAATTTATATGATTGCATAAAATTAAATTGCATTTATAAAAATGTTTTCAAATTTGTTTGACGGGAATTTGAACTTAAAAAAATATTTCAGTTTTCAATGATTTTCTTTTTTTCTTGAAAGGTCAACTGTACTATATAAACAAAATTTGTAAGTATTTGTCGCTTTAATAGACACATTTTTTTTCTTATTTTTTTATTGCACAACTGGTAAAAAAGTGAAGAAAAAAATAAGCTTCAAAAAAATTTAATTTTTTTGCCAAAAAATTAAAATATTATCAAAAAAAAATTGTCCTGTGAATTGTTCAATATTTTGTCAAAACATTGCTATTTGTGAAATATTATTCATACAATTATCTTTATACCTGATATCCTAGCTAATGCCAACTTTTAAAGTTAAATATTTCAAAAATTAGCTAGGATATCAGATATAAAAATAATATTATAAAGATAGCAATGTTTTGACAAAATATTGAACAATTTACAGGACATAGATATCAACGGATTTTCCACTTAAAGTGACATATCACTTCAAATTTTGTGTATACAGTACAGTTGATCTTTTATGAAAAAAATCGAATTGAAATATTAAACATTTTTTAAGTTCAAATTTCCCGCCAAACAAATTTGAAAACATTTTTACAAATGCAATTTAATTTTATGCAATCACATAAATTATTTCAGATTTTTTTGCAAGATCTAACAATATGAAAAATTTTTTTTTATAAATCACATTTTTGGATACACATTAAATATGAAAAAATTCCATCAGTTTGGGAAAATGCGTATTATATTTCGACTCTCATATAAATGAAATTTATTACTGTTTACTAGTTTTAATATTGTAAAATTTTTTGAAAAAAAAAAATTTTAAAAATTTGATGCCAAATTTTTTTTTTTAAAAATGCCAATTTTTTAATTTTTTTTTTCTGAAAAACTACAGATATATAAAATTTTCGAAATCAATTTTGACAATAAATATGCATTATATAGTACGTGAAAGTAGCACAAAATTAATTGGAGTATGAGATAATTACAATAACTAATAGTCTGCATTGAAGTAATGAAATACCGATTTTTCTACATGCTTAATTATTTTTTATCTCTCATAGGACCCTCTATGGGCCGAAACGAATGTTGCCCCCTAAAATTATTCTTCATAAGTCATACATCCTACTAGTTTATTTCAAAATTGACGAGTCACACTTCCCTAGTTTCCCTTGTCAGTATTATCTGGCATATTATTTAAAATTTACCACAATAAAGCTAATTTCTCCTCTACTTATCTATCTATGTAAGAATTGCATCAGAAATATGTGCAATATTATTCAGCTCCAATCGGCTCTAAATTTACTTTAAAATAAGTTCTACCAATATAAGAGAATATTTAATATCAATTGAAATTTCACCAATTACTATGATGCCAGTAGTCACCATTGTCATAATTATTCTTAATTGATGAAAACAGTATTTTTAATAATAACATTATAAATTTAATAATATTTAACAGAATAACAGTATTTTTTACGGTAAGCCATAAAGAAAAAGTACATTTTCTCTTTTAAGTTTTCTTTTTAGTTCTTAGCCTATTTTTTATTTCAATTAGTACTTAGTACCAAAATTCAGTAAGCATTGTAGACTTCAATAATAGTTGCCGATTTTTTACGCTTTCCTAAAGGAATTTGGTAACATTTCTCCTGTGTTAAACTATGATGCCAGTAGTCACCATTGTCATAATTATTCATAATTGATGTCAATAACAGTATGGTGAATTTTTACGGTACCCCGTAAAAAAAAAGTACATTTTCTCTTTTAAGTTTTCTTTTTAGTTCTTAGCCTATTTTTTATTTCAATTAGTACTTAGTACCAAAATTCAGTAAGCATTATAGACTTCAATAATAGCTTCCGATTTTTTACGCTTTCCTAAAGGAATTTGGTAACATTTCTCCTGTGTTATACTATGATGCCAGTAGTCACCATTGTCATAATTATTCATAATTGATGTCAATAACAGTATGGTGATTTTTTACGGAACCCCGTAAAAAAAAGTACATTTTCTCTTTTAAGTTTTCTTTTTAGTTCTTAGCCTATTTTTTATTTCAATTAGTACTTAGTACCAAAATTCAGTAAGCATTATAGACTTCAATAATAGTTGCCGATTTTTTACGCTTTCCTAAAGGAATTTGGTAACATTTCTCCTGTGTTATACTATGATGCCAGTAGTCACCATTGTCATAATTATTCATAATTGATGTCAATAACAGTATGGTGATTTTTTACGGTACCCCGTAAAAAAAAGTACATTTTCTCTTTTAAGTTTTCTTTTTAGTTCTTAGCCTATTTTTTATTTCAATTAGTACTTAGTTCCAAAATTCAGTAAGCATTATTGACTTCAATAATAGTTGCCGATTTTTTACGCTTTCCTGAGGGAATTTGGTAACATTTCTCTTGGGTTAAACTAGAACTTTTCGAAAATCGAGACAGTTATTTCATATCTGATGGACTGTATAGTGAAGAAAAAGTATTTTTGAAAAGCGTCTACCCACATGGGGTTTATGTTCTATTTTAACAAAGGAGAGGCATTTGAAAGATTCTACACTTAAAAGGAACATTCCTAAAGGAAACTTGTCATGAAATCACTATTTACTCCATTAACAAATGTTACTGGGAAAGATAGAGAAACTTGGAAAAGTGACGTTTCTTATATTTTGTACAGGCAGCAATGCCACCTGCTTCGAGTTTTGTGTAAGATTTTATAAAGTGGTAAAGAATTTAAAAACTAATGCTTGCAGAACTTTGGTTAATACAGGACTGCTAACTATTGTGCTTTTTGAATTTTAGTTTTTACATTGGCAGAGATGCTTACTGCTTCGGATTCACGTTTTAAACTGTAACAAAAGGACATATCACATCAGCCTATGAATTATTTACAAGTAGTGGTTAGTAAAAACTCTACAAATCGAATTTACAAATCCAAGAATCATACATTTGAAGACAAACACTCAAAAGTATTTATCCACTGTCCAGAGCAAGCTAGCTTCTCTGCATGGGTAGAAAATTCTTAACAAAAGCTTTTCGAATTTTTGATGATTTTAGCAACTTTTTTTAAAAAAAAACATCGGAAAACCTGTGACATATTGTCGTTTCATGTAAACTTATAAAGCATTTGCATGCAGTGGTCCAGAAAATAACAACTCAAATTTACAAAACAAAGAATCACAAATTAAAACATAAACCACTAGAAATTTTTTTCTCAAAAAGCGTAAAAAAATAGAAATCCTGTTAATATTGTTAAAACTTTAACCGATATAGCGTCACGATACGGGTCACATAAGCTATCTAGTCTATAAACGTCAAGACTGGACATTCTTTGCAAACAATGAACTTCACATAAATCACTTTTGAAAGAGGAAAAACTTATAGTTCATTTTCTATGCTAATTTTCAGCGAACATTGCGATATTAAGAATATAGGTAGAGCAGAAAGATAACAGCGCTACAAAGAGGCATTTTGCATATATTTATTAATCAATATTACTTTTTAGTTAATGGCAGTAGGCGCCATCTGTTGATAGATTAGATTATTTTGTGAAATTCGGAATCACCATTTTGACCGTGAGTCAAATCACGACCAAACAAATTTCCTCAACAAGAGTTAAATCACGACCAAGCAAATTTCCCGAACAAGAGTCAAATCACGACCAAACAAATTTCCCGAACAAGAGTTAAATCACGACCAAACAAATTTTCTGAACAGGAGTTAAATCACGACCAAACAAATTTCCTGAACAAGAGTTAAATCACGACCAAACAAATTTCCCGAACAAGAGTTAAATCACGACCAAACAAATTTCCTGAACAGGAAAGAACGAATTTTGCACTTTCACTCTAATTTTTCAATGTAAACAAATTAAGGATATTAGTGAGACGTCAATAGAGTTTTGATTGTTAATCATTATACTTAAAACCATGTTTAATCAGCATTATTTAGACACATTAAAAGCGATTCTGTACTTTGTCATCATAGAGTTTACAAATGTATAACATATCAATTGCTACTTGTCTTCGAAAAGCAAGCCTCACATACTATGAATGAGCTGGTTATCCAACCGTAAAAACCTAATCCAGACTAACATTTTGGGAGTTGAACAGATAGAATTTTATTTATTTAAGTATAAGCATAGCAAGAGTGATAATATCCTGATTAGATATTATTCTAGTTTATTTCTTCTAGATCAATGTTGTGTCATCAAAATTAAATTAATAAATAAATAAATAAAATAAAAATGGATCACGTTTATAACTTTTGAGTAATTGATTGGAATTTAATTCTATAATGAGTTATGACAATATTTGAAAGGAATCTCTTAAATTATTTACAACAGTTAACTGTAACCGTTTTGGAACATATTTATATTGACGGAAAATGTACTTTTTTTCAATAAACATAACTTTTTTAACTAAATGCAGAGTTATCACCTCCGAAATAGGGGAGAGTAGGCGAATTCTGAAACGTTGGATTCATTAGTTTAACTTCTATAACGTTCAAAACTTTGTTATTTTAATGTGACAGCTTTCTGTTCATATCTTTCGAAAGATTCTTAAAATTATAACAATTAATTTTAGTTCAGTTATAATTAGTTATAATTATAAGAGATTATACATATGAAATCTTAAACGGTTTTATAAGCTCTAAAAAAATAGAAATAAAGTTAAAAAAGTAATCAGTTTTTCACATACGTTTAAATGTTGTGTGCTGTAACAATATTGCATTAAATATATGGAGACTTTCAAAAAACCATGTGGAAATATGCATCAACAACTGTCAGAAAAAGCAAATATTAAAAGTGATTTTGAAAAAGCTTGATCGAAACTTGCGAATCATAATATATCGTATTAAAAATATTGAAATTTTCAATGCCACGTAAAAACGCTTAGCAATAACTACCGAAAGAACGATAATAGTTATAGTTACTTTTTAAAAAATATAGTTGACCATATTTTTTCGAGCAATTTTCCAACTTCTAAAATAGGCTTTTTCCTGTTGTGAAATGGCAGCATTCCCTAAAATGTTTTGTCACATTAATAAGCAAACGCTTAACGAATTTCTCAAAAGTATATTATGTAGGTATTATGCATCAAACCTAATGATTATAGAATTTTTAAACATAAAATATTACTGATGGCTTGCTTTCTAGGATTAATACCATACAAAGCATATTTTCGAATTTTTTTTAGTATAAGAACAATAAATATGTTTTCAATTTTGGGGAAATGTTTATAAATTGTTCGGAAATTTTAACCAAGAGTTTTTTAAACACTTTAGTTTCAGTGCAATTCAGCCATTTATCAAAAGTCTCAGTTGAAAGAATATTGGAATTTTGTCATTTAATTTGTTTAATTAATTAATTTATCTAACTAATTAATTTATTTAACTAATTAACTTATTTATTTTCTTTCTTTTTACAATGTTTATTTCTAAAATTTATTTTTTACTCTTTAACAGAATTTTTTTTAAATATCTCTTGGTTGTTATCACTGAATAAATATCCAAAATCTAATCTAATGTTTCTTACTATGAATCCAGCTGCAACCCATTTATTGGATTATTTATAGTAGCCATGAAGATATAAAAAGTAACCCTCTTGCTCTCAATGGGTCAAAACAAAATCCTAAAAAAAGTAACATATCAACCGTTAATTGCAGCCCGCAGTTCTCCCTTTTAATCCATTGAGATATACGGACATCATGGGGATTCTTACGTCATCAACTGCGTCAATATCAGCAGTTTCTTTCCATGGGAATTCTCTAAAGATAACTAGTCTTTTTTCCACAACTTTGTAATCTCAACAAACATTCTGATGTCGTAATGTTACTTCGTTTGAAAATATAAACGCAAACTACTTGCATATATATTTTATAACTGTCGTTGAACATCTGACCTAATTTTGGGATTACGACAACTAATGTTCAATTCCGTAGCCTTGTAATTTTTAAGCTATTCCAATAGACAATAGAACTCCTGGATCAAGTATTGGGAGAAATTCTCCTTCGTGGAGGACATTTATAGGGAACAAACATGCCTTTGCGTTACATGGAGAGGAAAACCATGAAAACCTCCCACGTTTAGACAAATGGCATTGCATATATATTGTGCAGAACCAACTTTAGCAAAATATGCAGGGCACGTTAGGAAGAAATGTTTATTCTGCATTAAGAGAGAAACATCGATACCCATCGTGCTTGATGAAGTTCAAGAGAGGATGAAAATTTCTCTTTGTGTATCCCCTTATATTAATAATATATAAATAGTATGTTTTGAGGGATTTGTTGTATGTTACGCATAGATGAACAAATGTACTTAAATAATCTTTTATTGACTGCATATAAATCATTCTTTCAATATTTCATTTTTGTGAAAGTTTATCAATAGATGAATCATCGTTCCAAAACTTGTATTACACTTAAAGTCGCTACCTTCTACTTTCAATTGTATCTTTTTTATTGAGAAATGAGTGTAAAATTGTCTTTGTACTATAAATCATCATTAATTGTGATATATCTTGCATAATACACTCATTGCATTGCAGCGCGACAGCATACATTATATATATTTTATCGATTTCGTACAATTTTCACTAAGTCACAAATTAACGATTCATGTACACAAATAACAAAAATCGGATTATCTAAAATATTTTAACTGAAAGATTCACAAACTGTTTCGTGTGAACTGTTTCGTGTGAAAGATTCACAAACTCCCTTACGATTTTTTACCCCTTCAGGACCGGCGGAATAAGAAAAGTGCTTCCTTAGGTACATACGCTCTCAGTTTATACGTATTCGTACGTACGTATACGTACTAAAGTGCATACGTACTAAAGTGTACGTATCCGTACTAATATGAGATGTAATGCGTACTAATATTCAGATCAGGTCTGTGCGATATTCGGCTGCGCAAGGGTCAGAGAGGGTACGTTTCATTTCTGATACCAACCGCCCCAAAGGGAGAATCACGTGATCACGGTCTAGAAGGGGTTAAAAGTGTCTCACATTGTATAATGTTTTCCTTCTACATATTATATATATTTATATATATATATATATATATATATATATATATATATGTATATATATATATATATATATACATATATATATATATATATATATATATATATATATATATATATATATATATATATATATATATATATATATATATATATATATATATATATATATATATATATATATATATATATATATATATATATATATATATATATATATATATATATATATATAAAGAAATATTCCTTACACATATAACATAAGCGTAAAATTATGGAATTGTGAGAGTAAAAGCTAAGAATATAAATATACTTAATACAAGTCATACGTAAAATCCTCTCAAAATCAGTGCGCAAATAATAAATGTATTACCTTAAATTACTTTTGATCTAATGATCGGATCTTCACGTTTTAGTTCGAAGGGGTTACTTAAAGTATGCTAATTAATAAGGGCAGGCGATATTTAAAGTTACGAAATCAGACAGTAAAACGTATTTTCTCAGAATAAACATTTTTCGCTGCGGATTCGGTTTTTTGACTATCAAAATATGCGGAGCAGCCGCAATCTGGGAAATATGGTAGTTAGTTCAAGAGAGCGGTTTACATTTTAGATCCCTTAATGTTAATTTTACTTTTTGCATATTTCACCATGATTCGAGAACTTCTTAAGCTAGTTTAAGAATTTTTGCACACAATTATAAAATTCGTTTATCCACAGAAAATTTTATGCAAAATATATCTTTTGGCAAATATATATTACTTAATAAGAGTCGAAAAACGTTTGAATTGTAAGGTATACGTTTTTGAATGGCTAAATACAAAATTTGTGCGAAATCGGACTAATACTTCCTAAAAAATCATATTTTGAAAAAGTCATATTTTTAAAATTTCATTTCTCAGGAACTATTCAACCGATTTTGCTCATTTTTTTAGTTAGTCATTTAAAGTTGCATTTTTTAAAATGATGCAAAAAAATTGTATACTTTGCAATTCAAAAGTTTTTCAACTGTTATTATATACAATAATAAATATTTACGAAAAAAAAATATTTTAACTTTTGATAAATGCATTTTATTACTACTGAATTACTTCTGAAAAACTACTTTAATTACTACTGAAAAACACAAAAATTTGTATTTACGGAATTGATATTTACAGAAAAAAATATAATTTTCTTCAGCATTAGAACTAGTAATAAACAAATTAATTAATTTTGGTTAATTTAGCTTATGAAATTTAAACCTCCCAGCAAATAATGTAGAAAGTTAATAGTTCTTGCTTAATTATAGACATTTCTTAACTGCAAATTTCATTGTTAACATCCACAAAGCTCGAATGGTTTATGGAGAAGTGCATTTTACATTTAAGTTAGGAATAAAAAACCAAAAAATCTAATTAAATAACTAGTAAAAAAATTTTAAATAATTTACATACTGTTTTTAACATTAAAACTGAGTAATAATATTCTAAATGCAGTTATAATTGTTAAAAATTTAATTATTAGGACAAACTCTTTTCAAATTTATTATTTTTCTCTGATCGAATTATCCCCCCCCCCTAAAAAAAGAAACACAATAGCTTTAAGGTGTACTAGTATGAGATCTCTAAATATTAGAAGAAATATTTAAAAATTAATACTTCATGTAAGTTTGAAGGGAGTATAATTGAGTGTTATTTTAATTAATTTTGTTGATTTATCCCGAAAAACAATATTTTACATAGTCATTTTTTATTTTAGGTTCCACGACAAATCTTTTTATATATTTTGAGAAAAACAGACCCGGGACAGAAATTGAATAAAATCATGACATAAAATAAATGTTCAATAAAATAAATGATTTTTAAACATAAACTGCGAAATTTTTTATGTTTCCATTAAATGCAACATAATCATTAGAGAACTTCCGTAAATTAGCATCTCATCCATACACATTAGGACAGCACTTATATTTTACTTAATCGAGTTAAATTCCAAATTAAAACCCTACATAAGTTAGTGCTGAAACACCACAATTTCACTACGTGATTCAGCTGTTCTTAAAAGTGATGTAAGTAGGAATGAGTTCGTAATTACCCAATTATGCTTAATTTTTTACATTGAGAGAGAGCTTTTAAATATTTTAAAGCAATAGATTTGAGTGTTTAAAATTAAATTCTAATTTATAAAATGAAGTTAAAAAAAAGCTACGTTTCTTAAGTATATTAAAAAGGAAAAAAATAATTGTATTTTTGTCAGACCAAAAACAAAAAACGTCGTAACTTTCTAAAGATGTGGGGAAAATTTCGGTTGTGTTGGAGGTCGTGTTAAAGTCATTGCAAAAAAGCTGCGTCCTACGTTTTTAGCTCCAGGGCTGACAATAATAGAACTATTTTTTTAAATTTTAGTAAAATGTAGATTTTTGTTTTATTTTCCTCTTTGTAGTTTCGTATCTGTTCGTTCATATTGAAATGAAGTCAAAATTTTGATGGGTGAAAAATAGCGATGCATTTTGGCTGAATCAAGCAGTAACTTTGCACTGGCTTCAGGCACAGAGTGTCATTGAAATTTCAGAACATTAGCTTGTTGTAAAGTGATCGAAATTGCTATGAGCGATGAACTCTTTTTCTTTTTGAAATGGCAATTAACATTCTTATCATTGCGACCTATAAGCGATTACAATTTATACTATCATCTTACTTAGATTTCCTGTTCAGTTCAAACACTTTATTGGTCAAAAACTGCATAAAATTTGAACAGACCATAACTTCTTTAATTGGGCAAAATAATTTCTGCTTGTAGTTGTCAGAAAAATATTAATACTAAGATTGTCAAGGGACATGGGGCAACAGAAGATTTAGTGTTCTATATATTATTAGAAAGTAGTTGAAATTTTGATTGAAATAAGTCTTTCTTTAAGAACAAATATAATAAAAAGAAGAAAAACAATAGCAAAATGTAGGTCTAGTTTTAAAAAAATGTTAGATATATTTTTAAACGAAGTTTATATCCCTATATTAAAATACTGTAGTTGCTACTACTGCTGTTTTGGCTGTTTTAAGGACGTTACTTCATGTTACAATTTTTTAACTATAAATCAAAAAAACTATAAATTAAAAAAAATAGTTTTCAATAATCATTCCAGAATTTCTATTACCATGTAAAAAAGAAATACCACGTTTACAATTACGAGGGTGAAATTTAATATGCTGAAAGAGTCATTTTTATTTGTAAATGTAACTCCAGTTTTTTCAAAATTTCAATTTGTTCGAAAGTTATTGGAGTTTTAAGCGGTTTTTTTCATAAAATTTTTCACAGTTTCTTTTGCTTTAAATATTGACTATTTATCCATTGTTGCAGAAAAACTTGTTTTTCTTTCTCGAGATTTATATTTTGTAAGCTCGAACTTGTGTTCATGACAAAAGTAACGAAGAGAGAGAGAGAGAGAGAGATTAGACATTGCCTGACAAAATTCTTAACATTTATATTAATTTTTTTAATTAATTCAAGAGAGATAAAAACCGTTTATTATTTGAATTGTAATAAGCTTCATTAATGAGTAAAATTACTTATCTTTTATTCCTTCGTACCGATTCTCACAATCTGGCTAATAAATATTAACATTTATATTGAATTTTTTTTAAATTAATACAAGGAAGAGATACAAACCGTTCATTATTTGAACTGTTATAAGCCTCATTAATGAGTAAAATTACTTCTCTTTTATTCCTTCGTATCGAGTCACACAATCTGGCTAATAATTCTCAGCATTTATTTTGAAATTTTTTTAATTAATACAAGGAAGAGATAAAAACCGTTCATTAATTAAACTGTAATAAGCTTCATTAATGAGTAAAATTACTTCTCATTTATTCCTTCTTATCGAGTCACACAATCTGGCTTGTAATTTTTAACATTTATATTGAAATTTTTTAAAATTAATACAAGAGAAATAAGAATAGTTCATTATTTGAACTGTAATAAGCTTCATTAATGAGTAAAATTACTTCTCATTTATTCCTTCTTATCGAGTCACACAATCTGGCTTGTAATTGTTAACATTTATATTGAAATTTTTTTAAATTAATACAAGAGAAATAAGAATGGTTCATTATTTGAACCTGTAATAAGCTACATTAATGAGTCAAATTACTTCTCATTTATTCCTTCTTATCGAGTCACACAATCTGGCTTGTAATTTTTAACATTTATATTGAAATTTTTTTAAATTAATACAAGAGAAATAAAAATGGTTCATTATTTGAACTGTAATAAGCTTCATTAATGAGTAAAATTATTTATCATTTATTCCTTCTTATCGAGTCACACAATCTGGCTAATAGTTCTTAACATTTACATTGAAATTTTTTAAATTAATGCAAGAGAAATAAGAATGGTTCATTATTTGAACCTGTAATAAGCTTCGTTAATGAGAAAATTACTTCTCATTTATTCCTTCTTATCGAGTCACACAATCTGGCTTGTAATTTTTAACATTTATATTGAAATTTTTTTAAATTAATACAAGAGAAATAAAAATGGTTCATTATTTGAAATGTAATAAGCTTCATTAATGAGTAAAATTACTTCTCATTTATTCCTTCTTATCGAGTCACACAATCTGGCTAATAATTCTCAACATTTATATTGAAATTTTTTTAAATTAATACAAGAGAAATAAAAATGGTTCATTATTTGAACTGTAATAAGCTTCATTAATGAGTAAAATTACTTCTCATTTATTCCTTCTTATCGAGTCACACAATCTGGCTAATAATTCTCAGCATTTATTTTGAAATTTTTTTTAATTAATACAAGGAAGAGATAAAAACCGTTCATTAATTAAACTGTAATAAGCTTCATTAATGAGTAAAATTACTTCTCATTTATTCCTTCTTATCGAGTCACACAATCTGGCTTTGTAATTTTTAACATTTATATTGAAATTTTTTTAAATTAATACAAGAGAAATAAGAATGGTTCATTATTTGAACTGTAACAAGCTTCATTAATGAGTAAAATGACTTCTCATTTATTCCTTCTTATCGAGTCACACAATCTGGCTTGTAATTTTTAACATTTATATTGAAATTTTTTTAAATTAATACAAGAGAAATAAGAATGGTTCATTATTTGAACCTGTAATAAGCTTTATTAATGAGTAAAATTACTTATCATTTATTCCTTCTTATAGAGTCACACAATCTGGCTTGTAATTTTTAACATTTATATTGAAATTTTTTTAAATTAATACAAGAGAAATAAAAATGGTTCATTATTTGAACTGTAATAAGCTTCATTAATGAGTAAAATTACTTCTCATTTATTCCTTCTTTTCGAGTCACACAATCTGGCTAATAATTCTTAACATTCATATTGAAATTTTTTAAATTAATACAAGAGAGATAAAAACCGTTCATTATTTGAACTGTTATAAGCTTCATTAATGTTAATAAGCTTCATTATTCTCTACGATTAACATATTGACAAAATGTTCTTACATAAAGCAACAATTGTATATTTTATGAGCAAAATATTCTATGCTCTCGAAGAAAATATTGAGTTTTCAGAAGAAAAAAAAAGAATGAGATGGCGGAGAAACATTTACGGGTGTTTCTGAACTAAGACGCCTAATTTATTTTTTAAAAAAATCTTTAAGTAACTCATTTTTTAATTTGTAGTAAGGATTTACAATTACTAGGACTCATTTTCTCTTAATAAAAAATAAAAGAGAGATCTATTTTATAACTTCGAAGAAATCGTTTCTTTCCTTTTTGATTATCTTTTTTTCTCTAGAGAATCTGAGAACTTTTAGAGCGTTTGGAAGAACAAATCTGTTCGAAAAGGAGAACATTTTTATCGCAGAAGTATCTCCAAAGAAACCAATAGGTATTTCATTAGGTGACAGTCTTTTGTTATTGGTTTCATAAGAAAGAACGTGAGTTGATTTTTTATATCGTTAGTGAAAGTCACAAAAAGAATTTGTGTGCCTCTGTTCAGAACAAATAAATTAATTATGGATGTACTTTTACCTTTTAAATATATTTCTTTCACTTTTAATTGAAAAAAATCATCATATTTCTAAAAAGTTTACTGTTTGCTACTCTAACAAGTACGAAATTTGGTTTTTATTATACTGTTATTAGTATAATTGAAATTATAATACAAGTATAAGTATAATATAACAAACACTGAAAAAAGCATGGTCCAAACTACTAGAATTTGGTAAAATTTAACATATTTTGGTCTCTATGGGAACACCAAAAAGCTCGGTAATTTTTAAAGAACGGTTTGGTAATGATTTTGGAAAATTTAACAATGAAGTATGGTTTTATAGTATGTGATAAAATTTGGTAAGTGTAGCAAAATTTGGCAATTTCATTACGATATCTTACAGCATGACGTAAGAAAAAACACTTAATCGGTTAAATTTATTTTTCACATTTTTACTAAATTTGTGGTAGTAAAATCTATTGTTTTGAAAACTAGAATTCCGTTAAAGCGCTACCGTATAAAAGGAAAAATTGCCAAATGCATGGTTTAAATACCATACTTTTTGGTTTTATTACCGAAATTATAGCATTTTTTTTTAACCAGAAATGTCATTACCATACATTACGGTAAATTTACCAGAAATTTTTTCTCTGTGCCGAACAGCAAAAAAAGATTTTTAAAATTGAAATCAAAAATAAAAATTCCTCCAAAATTTGACCCTCAGCCGGTTACAAAAAATCACCATAGTCAGTTATCATAGTTATTCCAGCATAGTCAGTTATAAAAATTGCACGACCTCGTGCTACGGGTTTTAGTGGGAAGTGGAACGGAGGAAGAAACTTACATTCTGCTATATGCAATATGAGATACCATTTTCGAATTTCTATCTTTATTTTTTTACATGCTCAAATGAAATTAAAACAAAATTAATACCGTAATTAGCTTTTCCCCCATCTTAACATTGCTATTTAGGTAAGTTATTTATTGTTCCCTGCATATTATCTTTGCATTGATTTGAATGATTCAAAACGAAATCAACAGAATTATAAGTTTAAGATTTATAAGAAATATTTATCTTTAAGAAACTCAATTTTGCATGATCTTTGAAGGGCTAAATTTTGTTTTTTGTTTTATGCTCTGTTTAATGAGATAATCTTCGAGTCAATAGAATAAATGGTCCTACAAATTACAATTCGAAAATATTTCAAAGCTTATAAACCGCAAATATATATATATATATATATATATATATATATATATATATATATATATATATTATATATATATATATATATATATATATATATATATATATATATATATATATATATATATTCCCCCTGTTCGCTGTCGCTCACCAACCCCGATGATTGCTTCGCAATTATTGTCGTCTCTTGGCAGAAAACAGTTTTTCTACTAAAGTTAAAATTATTCACCTAACATATATGTACTAAAAGAAATTCTGTTTGCTTACTCTCATGCCTCCACTTTCCACGTTCAAATATTATTATCGATTAGTATTATAAATATTTAGACCTATTGGTAAGCCGAGGTAATTTTTCTAAGAAATCATTTTTTAAAATAACAATTGCATTGTTATAACAATATATAGTTATAACAATATATCGTTCAAACAAATTTGATGAGTTCACAACCGTAATTTAATATTTTCGCTTACCAAATTTGCAGATATATTAAATGCTATTTTTGTTTGCATCTCATTGTGCATGAAGCTGATCGTTTAATTATAAATCATTCAACAGATCTCTTTAAGTGTGATTTGTTACAGTATATTAACGTTTTTTGCACAACAGTAATAATTGCAAAACTTTTTAATAAGATTTGACGACCTTTTTAGCTAACTTAAAATGTAGCACAGAATTACATTATAATAATAATAATAAATACAACTATTCTCTTAGTTTTAAACTAAAAATTGAATTAAAAACGTAGTAATAGCTGTACAGGAAAATAACTTTAAATTAGGGATACAAAAATCTTTATTCGCGATTGCAACGCTCGAGTACGCCCTCTATCGGGAGCCTGTAAATATCAGACATTAATTTATCACGTTTTCATTTAGTTCCATCAAACTAATCGGCTATGACGGACGCTATTTTCTTAGCAGCAAATAAAAATAAAAATTTCCCTAAGGAACAGCTGAAGAACTTGAAAAAACTAACCAGAACATGCCAAACATTGAAGCAGAACACGCCAAGCATTTGAAGAACAATTTCTGAATAATTTTTACCTTTCAATTACCGACAACATAACTTACAATTTCATGATCACTTGCTGTTACAGATGTGTATATTACGGTAAAATAATTTTTTCTGTCTTCAATTCATTACAAATTAAAATTAAGTCAACATTGCTTTCGTCATTCCAATAAAGAAATGTGAATTCAGAACGTCAAGAACTGCAATAGTTATTGTAAATTGCAGCAAACAAATAAATTTCACGGACGCTTTTTTAATGTTATTCAAATGAACTACTAGTTCTACAGATGAATAAACAAATACAAACTAAAACTTAACAAACATTTATTAATTCTAAAGCAATCTCAATTTAGTGATATTTTCAAAACCTAACTAATTCGAACACTACATAATCAACACAAAAACATTTTAAGAAGGTTGCCAACATAAAAACCAAAGTTAAAGAATAAAAATTAAATGAAAGCAGCAGCAGCAGCAGCAGTCACGTGACACCAACTATAAAAACATATTACAATCTCTAACATACTCCCACCTTGCAAAGTTAGGCTTATTGAACTTAGCAACCAAAATTTTACGAAAGTTGGAACTTTAAACTTACTGGAGCTAAAAATAAAAAGAATGCTCATAAGTCCAACCGAACAGGAACTTTGATGATTCTTCCCGACTTTGTTTTAGGAAAATAATTCACATCTAAAGCTTCATTGTTTTCTACAAAATCGTCAGTCCTTCTAGCAGCTTTTAAAACCTCTATATCTGTTTTGGTAGACACTTCTAATGGGTAAAGCCTTTGAAATGGACGGATCCTTTCACCCTTACTGGTCCTCAGTCTTGCAACTCTAGGAATACCATCTTTACCAGGAAAAATTTCTAAAATAACTCCAAGTGGCCAATCGATACGACAGACATTGTCATGTCCTATTAACACAACATCACCAACGTCTAAAACATTATTTCTTCTTATCCCTTTATGGACTAAAAGAGCAAGATATTCATTTCTAAATCTTTGCCTGAGATTGTCACGTAGCTTCTGTAAATACTTTACTCGTTTTATGAGGCAAGATCGGTCTACATTATCTAGATCTGGTGTTTCGCTGTTACCGCCACCGTGAATAAACATTTCGGGTGTCAACGGTACTAATTCATTTGGATTATCTTGTATGTAAGTGAGTGGCCTTGAATTTATTACTGACTCACAGTCACACAATATCGTGTAGAGTTCTTCGTAATCGATGGTAGATTTCCCTAGAACTCGACGTAGCAGTTCTTTGAGCATTCTGACCATTCGCTCCCACCACCCACCCCACCATGCTGCGATAGGTGGAATAAATTTCCAAGTGATTCTCTGAGCGGTTGAGTATGCGGCTATCTTGTCCCAATCTAATGCTTTCAATGCTCTGTTGGCTCCCATAAAATTTGTGCCGTTGTCGGAATAAAGGATTGAAATCCGGCCTCGTCTGGCAATGAATCGTCTGAGGGCTTGGATATAAGCATCTGTGGTGAGGGATTGTACCAGTTCAAAATGGACCGCTCGGTAAACGGCGCACGTAAATAAAACGATCCAAGCTTTTCCTTTTGACTTCAAGTAGAGAGGACCAGCATAATCTACACCACTTACCTCGAAGACTTTTGTCAAGGTAACTCTTTCTCTAGGCAGTGGAGCGAAGGGAACTTCAACTGGTTTAGATTTGAAACGCTTGCATGTCACGCATTTAGAAATGACTTCTTTTACTAACTTTTTAGCCTTAAGAATCCAAAACTTCTCCCTAAGTCTGGCAAGTACGATAGAAGAACCAGCATGCATTGATTTCTCATGCTCTTCTCGTATTAACTTCATAGCGAAAGTATTACCAGGTAAAAGAATGGGAAATTTAAAATCTTCAGTTTCATCACTATTTACAAGTTTGGTTCTTATTCGCAGTAATCCCTTTTCATCTCTAAATGCTTGCATTTTGTTAAGAAACTTCTCATCGTGAAACACTTTTAATTGCATGGATTTAAGCACTTGAGTTTCTGCTTCTTTGAATTCTTCATAGCTCAAGTTGCCTTTTAATTTATTTTCATGTGATGTGTTATGTATGAAACGAAGAATCCATGACACCACTCTGATGTTTCTACTGTAAGAGGAAAAATGATCGCTCCACATTTCTGTAACTTCAATATTTACAATTGAAGATACGATCGTTCTTCTTTTTTCTCTAATCACTTCTTCTTCATTAACATCTTCCTCTGAGTCGTTAGTTGGCTATTCACGGGATGGAAGGTACAACCAACAGGGACCCTCCTACCATTTTGACTGGCACAATTGCTTAGCTGAACAACCTCTACTTGGCCGATCAGCGGGATTCAAGGATCCAAGTACATGTCTCCATTCATGAACTGGTGTCAGTTTTCTAATTTCTTGAACACGGTTCTGTACGAATACACCCCACGTTTCTTCTCTTTTCAACCAAGCTAACACTGTGGTGGAGTCTGTCCAAAAATACACATTGTGGGTTTTAAACTCTTTTCGTACCTCAGTGGATAGACGAGCAGATATTGTGGCACCAAGAAGTTCTAATCTTGCAATTGTTGTCTCTTTTTTCCCACAAGGGGCAATTCTTGTTTTGCTTTGTACCAGCTGTACATAAACATTATTCATATAACAAACTCGCAGAAAGACTACTGCCGAATAGGCATACTTGCTTGCATCACAAAAAATGTGAAGTGAAATATTTTCAACTCCCTTATCGCAGTGCAACCATCTTGCTACCTTCACATTCTTCAAACATTCAAGCTCATTTAACCATCTTAGAAATTCTTCGCCCGTTTTTTGATCAACTTCAGCGTCCCAACCAATTTTAGACTTCCACAAATTTTGTAACAAAAGTTTTGGACGCATCATCACTGGACTGGTTATCCCTATGGGATCAAAAACTTTGTGTGAAGCTGATAAAATATTTCGCTTTGTGATCACTTCATTCTTTGTTTCATTAACATCAGGAATATTTATGGAAAGAGTATCACTTTGTCTGTCCCATATCATTCCTAGAATGTTTGTTGACCTTACAGTGGATTCAGCGGGATTAGTGAACTCCCACCCTCTTAAATCAAACTTTCTTTCAGCCATAATTTCTGTGGCAACTTCAATAAACTGCTTTAACTCTTGCTCAGTTTCAACACTAACTAAACAATTATCCACATAAAAACTGAGTAGTAGTTGGCGGATAATGCCTTCAGGATATCTTCCATTTCCTTGTGTGGCTTCATCTAGTTTGTTTTCTAAGTGGTATCGTATGGTTGACGCAAGCAAAAAGGGACTACAAGAAACACCGAAGACAACTCTTCGATGACGGTAATGTTTGAGCTCACCTTGTTCGTCGTGCCATAGAAAACGTAGAAAATCTCTATCTGGCTTATGGAGACCTATTTGCAAAAAACTTTGCGTATATCTGCTGTTATGCCAAACTTATGGAGGCGAAATCTTGTCATTATGGAAGGAATTAATTCGATCGAAATTAGGCCCTTTTCAACACAGTCATTAAGACTGGGATGTTCCTTTTGTTTAGACGAAGCATTAAACACCGGCCTAATCTTTGTTGTACTGTTCTCCTTCACAACGTGACGATGTGGCATATAGTGACAAGTCAATTTCAGTTCTTCTACAGGAACCTCTTCGATGATGCCTTCTCATTCCCATTCTTTGAAAACATTTCCATATTCCTCAAACAAATTTTCTGCTTTAAGCTTCCGAGTTGTTACTTGCAACCCTTTTAGTGCTAAATTAAAATTGTCGGGCAAAGGCAAATGTACGTCAAGCCAAGGTAGACTAACAAGGAAACGTTGGTCTTCAACTTTAACAGTCTTTAAGAAATGATCTACCGAAGCGTTATAAAGTTCTTCTTTAGTCTCCTGTTCTGATGGATCCTGTATCCCTATGGTATCCAATGTCCACATATCTGATATATCCATTTCTTTCACTAAAAGAGAAGTTACCAACATAGAATTGCATAAAGATGTATCGCTTTCAGGCACTTTTCCCGACAAAGTCCAACCAAGTAAAGTTTCCATGGCGACAAGTCCACAAGTTAATACTTTACGCTGACCTGTCATAAGCTTCCCTATCACGTCAGCTCCAAGAAGTACTTGTACAGGTTGCAATTCATTACCAATATCTGATAAAGTTATCTTCATTTCCTGAAGCTCCTTGATCCACGAACCTGAAGTTACAGGTGTAATATTATCACAAATAGAAGATTGATCCAAAGCTTCCATGTTACAAGTTATGCTGTTTTTAGGATTTCTTAATCGGATTCTATAACATGTGTGTTCATACTTATCAGAGTTAATACCACCAAATAAAGAATGTATAAGTGTTTCTTTTCTTACCGGAGTATATCCCATTTGTTCCACGAGACTTTTCAAAATATACGTTTTTTGGGATCCGGAATCTAATACAGCTCTCACTAGAATTTCCTTGTTATCTGAAACCAGTTTGATTTTTAATGTCTGAAGAAACACTTTGGGACCATAAGTAATGTTAGACATGTTAATCTCAGAACTTTCACATTTCTCACCACTTTCTCCTGATTCTTTACCTCGGGTATCTAGCTTCTCACACATAAGTGGCACATGTCTTTTACCGCATACAATACATTTGATAAACATTTTGCACTTACGTACTGGATGACCAGGATTCAAACACGCAAAACAACACTGGTTTTTTCTTACAATATCTTGTCTCTCGGCTAAACTCATCCTTTGAGCGGTGAAACAGTCTGAGCTGGAGTGCTTTCCAGAACAAAAAACACATAATTTCTTTACCTCTTTTGAAGCCGCAGTAAGTAAATTGGCAGCTGTAGGCACTCTACCTGAAATCAAAGGCTTTCCTTTTTTCCTAAAAGTTTGGCGATTTTCACTTGAACCCAAACCAAACCCAGCCATGGCTAAATTTATTCTTTCCTCTCCTTCAGTTTCGGTTTTCAGGAAATTCATCAAATTGTTCAGTCGTTCTTTAGCATCAGTTGAAGCTGCGTAAGAAGGACTTCTGTTCCATGCTTTCAGGAACTCTTCTTGAAAACAAGATTCAACCATTGGATAAAGTATTGAAGCACATTTATCAGTTGTTACTCCTAGTGTCTCTAATGCTCTAAGGTACGATTCAAGCTTATCATAGTGAGAAGTCATTAAAATTTTTTCATTTGTCTGAACCGAAATTATTAATCTTAATAGTTCGCGAACATAAACTTCTACCAAAAGTTCATCTCTTCCAAACCGAGCTTTCAGACTATCAATTACCTTGGCGTAGTTAGCTCCGGTTGGCGGAAAGCTCTCTACAACTTCTCGCGCTCTAGATCCGCTTACAGTAGCTTGAATAAGGTACTGAAATTTATTTTCGGGAGCAATATCTACATCTTGATGAATCTGTTGGAATTGGCTCCAAAAAGGTAACCATTCCTTGATATCTCCACTGAATTGTCGAAACTCTAATTTGGGTAAATTAAATTTCCTCCTAGCACTAGTAATCATAGAATTTTCGGACTCACCTGCTATTGCCACTGGCGGGTTTACTTGAATTCGCGCCAACTCCAGTTCATGTAATCTTATTCTTTCCCGTTCTTCATATTCTAATTGTTTTTGATCCGCCTCCGCCAATTCTTTATGCTTCCGGTCACTAACAGTTGTTACCAAAATATCTTCAACAAACTGTGGATCTTCGGAATACTGCTTACTTTTCAAAATTGCTTCTTTTAGTTCCGCTATCGTGACCTTTTGAGGTAATGTTGCGCCAATTTCTTCAGCGACGAACAACAAATCTTCTTTTTTAAATCCTTTTGCTGCTTGAAACATTGTTTCGAATCGGAAAAAATGTCCTGTCGCGGACGCCAGAAAATGTAAATTGCAGCAAACAAATAAATTTCACGGACGCCTTTTTAATGTTATTCAAATGAACTACTAGTTCTACAGATGAATAAACAAATACAAACTAAAACTTAACAAACATTTATTAATTCTAAAGCAATCTCAATTTAGTGATATTTTCAAAACCTAACTAATTCGAACACTAAATAATCAACACAAAAACATTTTAAGAAGGTTGCCAACATAAAAACCAAAGTTAAAGAATAAAAATTAAATGAAAGCAGCAGCAGCAGTCACGTGACACCAACTATAAAAACATATTACAATCTCTAACAGTTATAGAATTCTTCTTTGTTATAGAACAGTATATATTTCTGTATCTATGTAATTCGGAAAACAACAATAAAGAATCAACCAAATTACTTGAAATAGTGTCATTTGTGCTGATGATTAATAAATGTTTTATCGTTTTCTTGGTAAGTATTTCTTAGTTTTGAAAGAATAGATAATTTCAACTAGAATTCAGCTGTTCTGTTTTTAAGCTACATATTCAAATTCATATCGAGATCTTACAATTATAAAATTTTGATGTGTGGTATGTTATCTAAAAGTAATAAAGGGATAATCTATGCACATATTATTTGAAAATAAAACTTTCAAACGAAGAACATTTCATTTGGAATTCTACGGATTTATAAAGAAGGTAAGTGTTATGATTTTTATAATAAAAAATTAGCTTGTAAAACTTTTTTTTCTTATTTAATGATAGTTCTCTACAGAATGGTTTCTTACGTCTGATTAAGAACTATAAGAATAATAAGAAACTATATGAAAGTTTTTATTTCAATGTAAAGAATTTTTACAATCGTTTTTTATCCTAAGAATTCTTTATTTTCCGTTTTATAGTTTATAATTTTTTGATAAAAATTGTTGTCAAAATACTTTTTTTGAAAACATAAATGGTATAACATTATGTGTTTATGTATACTTCTTGCATATTCTAATGTTTCAAGTAATATGATTCAGAAAAGTATGAATAAAAATTCGGTACTTATGTATTAACGCCACAGCAGCTACAGATTTGGCTGTTTTTAAGTGCCTCCAATCGACACGTAAAATTTTTGTGACAAATCATAAAACGAATCACTTTATTTAAAATCAAAGTAGTTTATCGGATTTCGGTGGACAATGGGCAAAATATTTCGCTCCAGAAAAAATAAAATTGCATCTTGTTCTATTTTTGGCAAATCCCAAAGACTCATTTTCGTAGCACTGAAAAATGGTAACAAAAATCGAAGAACAAATCATTTTGGAATTCTTCTGATTTATAAGCAGGTAAGTGTTAATTTTTATAAAATTAAAAATTTTACTTTTAAGTAGTTTTTTTCTTGATGATAGTTTTCTATAGAATGGTTTTCTACGTCCGATTATGAATCAAAAAAGAAAAAACATGAAAGTTGTTTATTTTAATATAACGAATTTTTAGAATTGTTTTTTTTTTTTTTTTTTGTATCGTAAGCATTCTTTACTTTACCTTTTTAAGTTTCTAAATAATGATTTGTATTAAAACTTAAAATTTTTTGATAAAATTACTTGTCAAAAAACTTTATTTACAAAATTAAATTACATAAAATTATGAAGCTTATGTATACTTTTTGCTTATTTTAATGTTTGAAGTAATATGATTCTTAAAACTATGGAATGTAAAGTTTAAATATGCCTTTCAGGTTATATCATTAAATTTAGTGAAACTATTTCTCAGGCATTAGGTTTTAACTTTAATAAGAAGATACATATTTTTTTCTGTTTATTTACAAATATTTTTCAGATGTTCCTTCTTTAAAAAAAAAAGAGATACCATCGTGTTTTCGGTTGTATAAGAAAGAATATCAAACATTTTTCTTTTTTAAATTTAATAAGCCACATTAAAGAAGGAACGTTGCAATGCTACATGCTACATTAAAGACGTCTCCAGAGTAACTGAATGACGGTTCATATAGAAATCGCAGGTATGCGTCTCATACAACAACGCCCCCTATAGTTCGTTGCGATCGCGAATAGAAAAACAATACCTTTATGACTTTTATTAGTTTTATGCTGATGAGAACCAAAACAATATGGAAATGAATGAGGAAACCTCGTGATTTTCAGGCCAATAAAAATCTACGGACAACAATGTAAAACTGGTAAACCATTATTAAGCATACTCAAAACAAAATAAAAATTTCAACAAACTTTAGCTATTAAGTTTAGTTGTAACAATTCAGCAGACAGCATTATTAAAAATTATTACTTTTCACACTCATGTGTACTCAATCTTGATTGGCTGTTTTGCGCGCTACTAACCGCAAGTCTTCCGTGATTGTCTATGTGTTATCATTTCATCCTTTTCTTATATATATATATATATATATATATATATATATATATATATATATATATATATATATATATATATATATATATATATATATATATATATATATATATATATATATATATATATATATATATATATATATATATATATATATATATATATATATATATATATATATATATATATATATATATATATATATATATATATATATATATATATATATATATATATGTATATATATTAAGTTTCATTTATTGCGCTTAAGCTTCAAGTAAACAGAACTCATTAGATAAGTTCAAAATGTAGAATAAAACAAAGAAAAATTATAGACATATGAAGAAAAAATAAAGGGGGGGGGGGAATAATAAGTAAAAAAATAACAAACAACAGCTTAAAAAAAAAAAGGATGAAATTTTATTAAAAACCGGAAAAAAAGATATAATATAATCTTTTCATCAGCCCACACGATTATATCTGCCCCCCTTTTTTTTTCATATGTTTATAATTTTTCTTTGTTTTATACTACATTCTACATTATATATATATATATATATATTAAGGCAAGAGACTCTTCTTTGGTCTCATTCGCTTACAAAGAAAAATAATGGAAAATTAAGTATACAATATACACCGTAAAAAAAACAAGATCGAATTAAGGTATGGAGTACCGGAACTTTCAGTGCCTCATCCCTAAAATCCCTTTTTACCGCAAAACATTGTATCGTAACTTTTACAATAATATTTATTTACTTAGGAGAATTCAGTGATTTTACGGTAAATCAGATTTTTTGTTTAGGTAAAAAATTTTTTTACTTAAAATGTACTACTACCTGAGCTCCTTTATATTTTACAGTAATTTGATCTGGAATTTTTTACTGTGTACTTTATTTTTCATCACAGTTTTATAAATTAATTTGCTACATTCATCCAAAATATTAAACATTTTATAACAAAGTTGATTATAAAAGATATATATATATTTAAAGTTTTGTTGAAATCAGAAACTATTCCCTTCAAAATATTTTTACTTTTATATTTAATACTTTGTACAAAACTGTGATCTTTTTGTTGGCCAAAAAGCATTTCGTCAGATCAGATAGTTTTGTGTTCCTTTAGATGGTCAAATAACAGAAAGAAAAATAATACTAAAAGTACAATTAAAGTTTTTACTTTGTTCTTTTAAAGCTAATCATATTTCCTTTGCGTAGTTCATAATATTTATTTTATTTTTTTCTCCAGCATATCCACTTACTTTATATGTGAATGACAAGACGCAGTTTTTAATTAGATATAAATTTAAAAAAAAAAAAACGCTGTTGTCTTTTAAAAGTGAAAAGATCTGAGTTAAAAAGCTTTTTTTGTGAGGTAAGAGAAAAAGAAATTGGTGTTAAAAAAAATTTAAAGCTTCATAAAATGAGTATTAGGAACCCCATTTACAGAACTACAGAATTTCAAATATAACTAGAAGTTTTATCTCTATTTCTAAAGGCAAGACAAGGTACATTATACAAAATACACAATAAAAAAAGGCAGAACACAGTAGTATAAAAGTAACAAGGAAAAACAAAGCGATGGTCATCTAAATCATTATCTTTAAAGTTCTCTACTGCGCCATCTTTCGGAATGCTTGGGATGCTCTTTCACTGTGAAGATATCTTAAAGTTATGAAATATGAAGAGATACAATTACTTTACTAAATAACATTTGGGGGTCTACTAAAAATTACCAAATATCTAATAAAGGATTTTCCTTTAATTGCTTTTTTATCGTGAAGTTTAGGAGAGTTAAACAGAATTACATGAAAACTGATGCTATTTAAATAGATTTTGATGTATATTTTCCCTTTTGCAAGTAATAAAATTCACGTGCTTCTCTCTCTTTCTCAAAACTTTCTTTCTCTAATCTCTATGCACTTTTAGGTATAATTATTATGACCACTTTATTGATTTTATATTGGGAAACCCTTAATCGGTAATATTATTCTTGGCGTAGAGTCAACGAAATGCTAGTTGGTGGTATGAGGAATTTGAGACCATATGCGATAAACTGAGCTTTCCAATTCCCTAATATTTGATACTTTTGGACCCTGTTTGTTTCTATCCAAAATGGAATCAATTAAAATGAAATCTGATGATTGTGCAGGCCAACAACACATGAAGTCTCTATAATTCTCTTCAAGCAGCAATGTGAGGCTCATAACAAGGATCAATGTAATGTAATTGAAAACACGACTCATCGGATCACATGACTTATTTTCAGCCATCTAATGTCCTATCTTCGTACTCTTTCGCGAACGAACTTGAGTCGTCTGATCTTCTTTTAGGTATACTGTTGAAGTTTACGGATGAGATGCGTACTACACAGTGTAGCAAACAATTCGTTCGGACATTTCAGTTGCTTCTTGATTAAGATTCCCTGAATTTTTAAATTTTTCGTTGGACAGGGTAACTTTGGTAAGTCTCTTTAGAGAACGTTCCTGTAACAACTATAAGCCTGACAATGAGTCCCGGTTTTCTGTTTGGTAAACCTCTCTCTCTATAATAGCTACTTTCAGTCTCTTCAGAATTGCAACAGCTTAGCTGATTCTGGTTGCCATTCTACGAGCACTCACAACCATGTCCACATTTACTCTCAATTTGTTTTCTTTTTTTTTCAGATTTAATGCATGATTCCCTTGTCTTGCTTTCTTTCTTGACTATCTCTCTAGTGGCGAACACTAAAAGTAATAATTAATCTGCGCACAAATGCCCAGCGATCATAACAAAATTTGAAAAATTGAGGTGAAAAAGACCTACGTCTTTTTCAGTCTTACGTGTTTTTAGAGCTCAGTTTAAAATTAGATAGATACTTTTAAAACCTTTACGTAAAGTGCGCAAAAAAGTGAACACCCACAATAACTTTTGATCTAATGATAAGATCAGATAAATACTCAAGCTTAACAGTTTAACTTTTGAAAACTGGAAAAACTATTTAAACCATTCCAGTCTAATTTTGTATTTCGTCACTTAAAATAACATACTCTAAAATGATAAAAATATTTGTATAACTTATAATTCAAAATGTGTTCGTCAAAAAAAAAATTAAGAAAATACTTATTAAAGATTTTTTTTTCATAGAATTATCTTTGGAAAACGAATTTTATAATGGGGACAGCAAATTTGCTTGATTCGCTTAAGAAGCTCCCGAGAATGCGCAAAAAGTGAAGTTAACATTAAGGGGATCAAACTTTCTCCTAAACTATTGTATTTGAAATTATACAGCGACCTGGGCCAATAGGCCCATACGTCAAATACAATGGATCATTAAAATAGGTCAACAGACCCTTATGTAAATAAAATACAAAAATTATATATATATAAAATACAAAAATTATTAACCCTTATATAAATAAAATACAAAATTTATATATATATATAAAATACAAAAATTATTAACCTTGAGACAACCAGTAAAAACTGAGTGAGCTATGAACCAGAGCTGGTGGACCCCTCAATACAAGACAAAAAAATCCAACAATTGCACCAAATACAGCCGTAAATACAACTCATAAAACCACCAAAAGGTGAAAGGATAAAATAACATAAATGAATATAGTGCTAAAATTGATAGGTTGAAACTGAGACAAGATCACAGATGTATACACTTTCCAATGGGGCATTGAAAGGATCCAGCCAATCAAGCCAGCTTGAATCATGCTGGTATAACCAAAATAGTGAGGGTGAAGTAGTAATAAGTAGTTAAAATGAAGAACAACAAGTGAAGCACAGTAAATTCAATTAAAGTGCAAAAAAATACAGAGGATGAAATACCAATAGATACTAAAAGGTAAGAGCTAAAAGAGGGTGTATAACAATCTATAAACCGTGTTTAAAATACAATCGCAATGTAAAATACCAAATGTATTAAAATCCAAAGGTTGTAAACAAACCTAAAGCATGTATAAAATGCAAAGTCAAGTTAAAGCACTAAAATGGCAGTGTGGTCCAAAAAAAAGTTTTGGCAAGGTGGTTAAATTAAACAGGTTGAAATTTTAGTTATTGTCAATTTCGTTTATTAATGCCATATGTTCCTCAAGAGTAGTTTTAATGATAATCTTAATAATTTCTCTACAGACCTTGTCTGCAAAAATTTGTTGGTCTGTCTTTTGGAAGAAATAATTTTTTCGGAGTGTCCGGTACAGATCACAATTATATAAAAGATGCTCTATGGTTTGTCTTTGGTTACAGTTTGAACAAATATCTGATTTATTAAAAAATTTGTTTTGGTGCACTCCGAACACACCGTTCCCCGTCAGAAATTGATTAAAATAGAAATTAGTTTGTAACATTGTAGTTGACAGGGTCTTAATGAATTTAAATGTATGCCTGCCTTTCTCAGAATTTTCTCAATTGGTTTTCCACCTTGCCATTAAATATTGTGAGATTTCGGTTTTGGTTTGTTTGGGGCTCTTCAGAACCTGGAGATCTACACTGTCAGAACCAATGGCTTCCTTTGCTTCCCTGTCTGCCTCCTCATTGCCCTGGATCCCCACATGTGCTTTTACCCAGTTCAAAATAGTGTTCTTATTCCAAATTTTTTTGATCTCTTCTATAAGTTTGGAACTGGGTTCTGGGTCAGCCAGGGCCTGGAGGGATGATAGTGAGTCTAATAAAATCGTTGCATGTGTAATATCATGTTGACGTAGCCATATCAGGGCAGACTTGATTGCCAACAGCTCTGTAATAAGTATGTTGGTGTTATCAGTGACTCTGGTGGAGGCTTTGAAAATCGTGACACCGTTGTTCTTGACTATCATTGCGTGTGAAGTCCTGAATTTATTCGGACAGTCTGCCTCCATCCGAGAGCCATCAGTGTAGATATCCACTCCCTGATCTTTAGGGCGCCTAAACTATTGTATTGGGACCATATTTTCCAGACTGTGGCCACCCCCCCCCCTTATTTTAAGGTTCAAGAGAGTGGAAAAGCGTACGTTTTTGTGTCCGATTTCGTAATTTAAAATATTGCCTGCTCTAATTAATTAGCATATTTAAAGTTAGGTCGTCAAGCCATTATAAGGCTGAATTTTGGTATGTGAAAACCCCTTCAAAATTTATTCAAATGGTTCATTTTTTTGCTTGCTCTGTTCGTTTTATTTTTAAGAGATTGTGAAACAAGAAAGTAGTTTACTAAAACTTCATTTAAATTTGTAGATTAGTCTGAAAAATTATTATAAATTCTGCGCAATGGTCCTAAAATTATGGTTGCCTCACATTGTCCTAAATGACAATATGAGGCAACCCTAATTTTAAGACCATTGTGAAACAACCACAATTTTAAGATCAAAATGAACAAAAAGTGAAAAAAAAGAGTCACACACTAGCTTAAATGTTCGAGGGCTAATCAAAAAATAAATTTCAAATTACGACTTTCTAAAATTGGAAAACTTAACTATTCGAGCGATTTTGTTCAAATTTGGTAATTTGTCATGTGAAACAACATACTTTAACATGATGTAAAGATACCTCATAATTCAAAATGCTTTCATTCATAATGAAATAAAAAAAATAATTATTAAAAATATTTTTTGAATAGAATTATCATTAGATAAATGCATTTTATAATTGCGTCCAAAAGTATTATCGATTCGTTTAAAAAGTTTTTGAGATATAGGTGAAATGTGTAAAAAGTGAAATTATAGTTAAGAAGAGCAAACTTTTCACTGCTGTCCTGCCTAAACAATTGGGACCATATTTTCGTGATTCTGGCTGCCCTCCATTTTTAGGGTCACAGAAAGTACATCTTTGTGTCTGATTTTATGATTAGATATTGTCTGTTCAAATTAAGATCAGGTGCTCATGCCATTACAAGATAGAGTTTTAGTACACGAAAACCCGTTCATTTAATTAAAAGTTATTAGAGGTGTTCACTTTTTTTACATGCGCTGTAGAGTATCATTTACAATGGAGTGTAAAATAAAAAAAATAACTTACGAAAACTTCAGCATTGAAATTTGAAAATAAAATTTTTGCAAAACTTAAAAATTATTGTAAATTCTGCATAATGGACTAAAAATTCTGGTTGCCTCCTTACATTGTCATATATGACATTGTCATCTATGACATCAACGTTGACAATGTGTGAAATCACGTTATATTTGAGTATCCAGTTTTTCGCAGCATGATTAAAAGTAGGGTTAAGGGGTTAATAATTATGCATCAAGTCAGCTTCTTTTTTTCCCTTTGTTTTCGCAAATGCATTATTTAAACTACTTAAAGCCTATCTGGTATAAAACTAGGAAAATGTAATATGAAGTGAGGTTAATATTTTCTATCGCCTGATTTTTTATAATATCCTGCTTTTTAAATTCTTTATGGATGAATTTTCTATTCAAAGTGTTTAATCTACAAATGGATTAGATGCGAGAATAAAACTAGTTGGTGTAGACCCAAAGTCTTTGTAATTACTTAGGGAGGGAGATTCGCTCTAACTGTAGTTGAACTCTAGGGATTGTTAAAGAATGTCGTAAAAAAGGAACGCTAGTCCGTTCGGTTTAATTAAAGCTTCACATGCGAGAAAAAGATAGAGGCTTTAAAAGACTCATACCTTCATTAAGTATGACAGAAGTGCCGTGAATTAGAAGTATTTTAGTGTTTGTGGAATGGCAACGAGGAGATGCCAGTCTGGTTATTTCGCAAATAGAGATTCCAATGCTCTTAACTAATTTAATATTGTTTTTTCTTTCCATCTCGCTATGATCGCATTTTATTGTATGGAAAATAAATTTTTGATAATTAATTTTCACTGCTTTTAAGAGGTATTATATGTTTGAAGAGGCCTCATAACATTTAAGCAAAACAATATAGAAATTATTTGATTTTCTATCTGAGAAATATTTAACAAAATATCATTCTAAACAAATTTCTTGCAGGCCAACATAGATAAAAATATGCTTTTAATTTTCATATTTTTTAAAACTAAATTTAAAAAAAGGGTTTCTAAAAGAAATGATGTAGAAGGAGTAACATAAGATGCAGAAGGAGTAACATAAATCTTAGCTAAGAAGTATATGTCAGTATAGTAAAAAAGTCAATTTATAATGACCCTGGACAAATCACCCTGTGATTTAGAATGTGAATTTAGAATGACTGTCAGTTTAGAATGACCCTGGACCTTACCTAAGGAAAATTTGCTTTCTAATAACTCTTAAAACTGAAAAAAGAACCACCTCTATCAAAAATTTAACATTTTAAAAGAATTAAACTGTTTGACCTGATGCTAATCTTCAGTCGAAAATGGGTCACAGTAACGTATATTTTTGTCTAAGTGTGAGTAATTTTCCGAGTAACGAACACGTAGACGAGCAAGATAGTTTCTGTGTACCTTCGAGATATTTATATAATAAATTTGAAACTTTTACCTAAAAACCTAATAAAGTTTAAAAGAAAACTTATTCTTGAAATGTATCAATGTATTTTGCTAAAAAGAAATTCTTTCGAATCATTTTTAAATGTGGGGAAAAATTCATTCATATCAAAACATTACAAGTTCTAAAGTTAAGTAAATTCTATCTTTAAAATGTTTGATTTGAATTGCAGTGCTTTTCAAAATTGTTTCCCTAAGAAAGCTTATATTTTTGAATGTTTTCAAGAATAAAATCGTACCACAGTGTAGAGAATTGAAAACAACGAAGTATATTTTTAACGCTATGAATCTACGAACAGATGTGACTGCTGATGATAAATCACCAAAGTAAATTAAACGAATGCTAATAGTTAAATCTCATTCCTTATTAACCCAGAAGAATCGACAACACCAAAAACGACAGGGCTTATAAGTATTTATTTCTTGTAAATTTTATAAAAGACTGTACGTGTTCGTTTAATAAATAACCCCTTTTTTTTCAACTAAAACAGAATTAATTCCCTTTTTTTATTAATATTTTACTATGAAATTTATTTATCTTCAGAAAATAATTTATCAAATAATATCGGAAGAACGCATTTTCGGAAATCTCACGTAATTTTAAATTTAAATTAAATGTGTAGCATTTTTCATTGCTTCTCCAAAATTTATGAAGTCTTCGCATTTTTTTTTTTTGTGATACAAAACATATTTTAAAAGTAATTTAATAATTTTCTAGTTGGTCTCGCAATTTTTAATATTATTGAAAAATTCAAAACCAATAAGTTAAAAGTATATCCTGATATAACTATAAAAATCAGTTTTTTCAATTATAAATTTATTATACAGGTTTTAGAATTAGAATTTTTAGTTGGAATTATTACTTTAAAATGCTAGAAATAGATAACCGTCCGCGGAGCTTAATGTTACGTATTTAAACTAGATAATTTTTAAAATAATAAAAAACATCCATTTTTTTAAATCAAGTTTTTTTAGAGTTATTTATTTCGACAAGTGATATTTTGACTTCTGAATACAACTAACAAGTCACAGACTTTCTGAAAATGTACGTGTAAGAGCTCCAAGTTATAAATGTAACGATTTCAAATACCTTTAATTTTAACCAAGTGTATACACACGTAATATTTAAATTTAATAAGGTGGTAATTACATTTGTAGGTATTTTAGCAATTAACGGTAAAATTACAGGAAAATGCCGACTATAAAATTTGGTGAACGTGAATTAAATTTTTATAGTTAAATGTTGCGAAAGATTAAATCAAATGCCGAAAGTAGGCGTTTTTTTTTTCTAGTATCGAAAACCTTAAAAAGCATTCTATCACAAATCAGGCATTAACACAGTTCGCGTACTCCAACTATATCGACTGAACGAACAAGAATAATGAGAATCCATTCGCATTGTTAAAGTGAGATCAATCAATCACCAGATCGTTCCTTGTTATTTATTTTGTGCTCCAGTGACTCCAGGAAAGGATCAAGCATTTTTCTATCTGTCCATTATCTCATGATGGGGTTTCTATTGCATTAGTTCGAAGACACAGATGAGAACCATTAGCTCGAACTTTTTATAACCATTTTGCCGAGAATATATTTGCTCCGACTTGATGCATTAAACAGATTTTAGTGAGATTGAGAAATAGTTTGAGGTAAAGATACCGCAATAAAATGAAAAGAATTAAGCATAAATTTCATAATGCATTAATGTTTAGGCATTATAAAATTGATACATAATTTTAGGAGTAATTTTTCTCTTAAAGTTCAATGCCTGAACATAGATTTGAAATCCGTTCATAAGTTCTGCGCTTCTTGAAATAAAATTTCGCAACAATGATTTTAATGATGTATTTTTTTTTCAAATGTGAAGATATTTTCTTAAGGTTTTATGTTGATTAGGGTCAAGAGTCGCTTTTTGCTCATAGAAACAGCTTTTAATCACTAGATTTCTACCAAACGCTGCTTTCAAACTGTCCAATCTTGCACTGTGAAAAATTCCGGATTAAATCATGTTAAAAAGTACCGGCACTCAGGATGCCAGTATTTCTTATCGTATAATCCATTTTTACTGGAACATGTTACGATCTGTTATAAGGCCGCGATAGCCTGGTCGGTAGGACGCTGGGCCCGTGCCCGTTCGTGGGTTCGAACCCCGCCGGCCAAAGATTCTCCGTGTAGTAAGGTGACTGATGCACGTTAAATCTGTCGAGTCGCAAAAGTCCTCCATGTTCCCATAACAAATCAATACCTTTGGGGGTACTGGATAGGAAATCGATCGTTCTCTGATTCAGGTCAAAATTACGATCTGTGGATGAATGAATGGATGTATGAATGGGTCCGCCCTATAAACGGATGCGACGTATGGTGTGGCAGAAGTCAACTTTTTGACCGTAGATGGCGCCACTGAAAAACAAGAACAATCGAACCCCCTCTGCCTAAACAGGCATACGTTAACAACAACAACTATCTGTTATACCATAAAATCTCTTATACCGTATTTTTAGAGTATTTATCGTAAAATCATTGAAACTTTCTAATTGAATAAATATTACTGTAAACATTACGGTATGATATATTACGGCAAAAGTGGATTTTAGGGATGATACACCCAAAGTGCTCGTACATTATTCCATGATTTGATCCGAAATTTTTTGAAGTTTGCTTGGACTTTTATGGCTCTGAAACTACCGCAGACGTTACATTAGAGTGTATTCGAAACTGAAAAACTCAAGATGTTAGAGATACCGAGCCTTTTGAAGGAGATACCGAACTTTGGATGAAACCGAGAGAGGTGAAGAATTAACAAACCACGAAAACAGAGCGACTGTAAAAAGAAAATGAAATATAAAAATAATTAAAATTTCTATACTTAAGAGCGTTCGACAAAAAGATACAATATCGTATTAACATTCCATCCATTTTTGGGTTTACTACTATGAATGTTCAACTCCGTAGCGTTGTAATTTCGAACAAAACCCAGAAGACAGGGGAACTCTTGAATCGAGCGTAGATGTAAACTAGTCTTCGTGGAGGACTTTTTGGGGGAATTAACCTACTACCATTGAAAAAATTTTACATCAGTATTGTCAGCAGTGCGAGCCTGAAGCAGACCAGCCGGATTAACCAGCCATCTCTCAGATTCAAACCTGGGTCACCTCAATAGGAGGCGAGGCTCTATTCAGCTATCTTAATTATTGCTTGTTCATGTAAGCATAATATTTTCTGAAAATTAACATCTATTTCGCTATTCATATAGTTATGGGATGATACATTGTATCTTAAGCAATTCCTTTCAATATGAAACCTGTTTGCGTTATAATATATGTATTAATCTCACTTAATAAAGATTGTGTTCTGGCACAATGTTCTAAGAAAGTCCTGGTTTTGACATGCATAGGACATTTCTGGATGGTTGATTAAATATAGAACTTCCAAGTGAATCGATGGAAACCATTCGAATCTATTGATTGCATTAGAATATGATTAACCCGGAACCCACATTCATCTGTCAAATATATGAATATGATTGTAATTCAGAGATGTGTTAATATTTTCTAATTTCGAAACAGTTTAGAATTTTAGCAATCGTAATAATTACAAGTGAGAGTATAACGTATTAATGCAAAGCTTTACAAGGGCATCCGGCATTCTGTGAGATAGAATTTAAACATGCCTATTTTAAGTACATAAATTGTATTATTATTTATTTAAACTAATTACTGAAGATATTCCTTTATGAAACAGATACATAAGCCAAGTTGTTTTCCTTATTGTTTTAGAATCTTCTTTTTTTAATTGTAAAAATATTTATAGTTTCATTTTGAGAAAATAATATTAATGTTTTTGCAACCACAGAGTTTTATTGTAAGAGTGCCAAAAATAATAAAATAATCTTTAAATTAAAAAAAAAAAACAATACACATGGCTGAGAGAAAAGAAGAGAGAAAATGGATTTTAGAAGAAGGTGGTTTCAATTTCTTCCAGATAATTATAGTTAATGCTATTATTCAATTTTGAATTAAGTAATTTGCAGAGAATTGAATGTATGATAATCGGAGCTGACTGGAGCCGTGGTGGTTCAGTGGATGGAGCATTTGCCCACCAATGAGCTGAACCTGGTTCAATTCCTAGTGATGGCTTGACAAAATGAAATCCACACCCGTCTCGCACTAACCACTGTGCTGACGTAAACTATCCGCAGTGGTAAACAGATCATTGGTTAGAGTCTACAATAACTCTAACTCAAACTCTAACCGTAGTAGGTTTTCATCGTTTTCCTCTCCTTGATATAATGCAAATGCAATTTAGTTCCATCAAAGAGTCCTCCATGAAGGCAAATTTCACCCAATACTTGATCCAGGAGTTTTCTCGTCTTCTGGATTAAGTTCAAAATTACAAGTCCACGGAGTTAAACATTAATAGTCGTAAACCCAAAATTGGGTCAGCTGTTCAACGACGGTCATAAAATAAAATCTGAACTGACAAAATTAGCTGATTTAGTCTTCTAAAGTTTTTTCAGTACCTTTTTTGAAAGACCAATTGTTGAAAAAAATGCGCAATATGTATAAAATGAATAAAAATATGCATAAAATGTAAAATGTATGAAAGACCATTTTACGCTAATTAATTAAAAACAGTTGCTTGCAATATACTTCGGTACCATTATTTGTTGCTCAGATCGCAATCTGTGCAATTTCACAGGAAATTCATAACAACCCACTTTTTTATATAGATCCTACACTGATTTCATATAAATTATAATGAATTCTATTATAAATTTTTCATTTTCTAATTTCAATTTCATGTAATTCATAATCAAAAGTCACTGATATTAAAATATTTGCTTTATTTTAAATTAAATGAACAGGCATAAAACAAGTGATGGCAAAATATTTCCAGTCATATATGTCAAAAGAAAAAACCCAGTTGTAAGTTACTTTTCAGTGGGGCAGTATACTACTATACCACAGACAAAACACTGAAAATAGCAAGAAATATTTATTCCAAAATAAACCATTTGGAATTCAATCGGAAAACATCACAATGCACAAAATCATCCCATGTAAACATGCATTTTTTTTTTGGTAAAATTCAGTGACCTTTAGCAGATATGAAAACATTTTCTTAATTTTAAATTAAATATATGTTCAGGCGTGAAAGCAAATAATAGAAAACATTTCCTGTCATTTTTACCAATAGTAAGCAAAATATTTAATCAAAGTTATTTCTTAGTGAAGCAAAACTTATTTTACAACAGATCAAGCATTTAAAAAAATATGCAAGAAATATATTTTCCATAATAAACAGGTTGGAATTCTATCAGAAAACAACAAAATATGTTAAATGCACAAAAATCATCCTGATACATTTTTTGATGAAATTTAATGACCTTTCGAACTTTTTCTGAGTTTTCATAAAATATCTGTTCAGACGCAAAAACAAATAATAGCTAAGTGTTTACCGTCATATTTACCAAATGATTTTTTTTTACCACAATGTAGTTATTGCGCAAAAATTCATTTTATGTAAACATGATACATTTTTTGACAACATTTATTATCCTTTTACAATTATCAAAACAGTTTCTTAATTTTAAATTAAAAATCTGCTCCGGCGTAATGATAAATATTAGCAAAGCATTTCCTATCACATTTATCAATTACATACAAAATATCTAGTCTAACTTTCTTTCCAATGGAACAAGACATTTTTTACTACAGAACGAGCATTAAAAATGCAAAAAATATGTATTCCAAAATAAATCTTTTTAAATTCATACGGAAAATTACACACTGCGCAAGCAATCATCCTATGTAAATATGACCATTTTGACCCCTTTTTGATAAAATTTATTGACTTTTTGTAAATTCTAAGCATTTTCTAAATTTTAAATTAAATATCTGTTCAGACGTAATGTTAAATATCAGCAAACCATTTCCTACCACATTCATCAATTACAAGCAAAATATCTAATCCAACTTACTTCCCAATGGAGCAAAATATTTTTTACTATAGACTAAACATTAAAAAAATACAAGAAATATATATTCCGAAATAAGTCATTTGGAATTTAATCGGAAAATAACATACTGCGTAATAAATCATCCTGTGTAAATATGTTCCCATTTTGACGAAATTTATTGACTTTTTACAAATATTTAAGCATTTTCTAAATTTTAAATTAAATATCTGTTCAGACGCAATGTTAAATATTAGCAAACCATTTCCTATCACATTCATCAATTACAAGCAAAATATCTAATCTAACTTACTTTCCAATGGAGCAAAATATTCTTTACTGCAGACTAAACATTAAAAAAATACAAGAAATATATGTATATTCCAAGATAAATCGCTTAGAATTCGAGCGTAAAATAACACAATGCGTTTACCGCGCAAAAACTCGATCTATGTAAACATGATACATTTTTTTGACGAAATTTAATCTGCTCTAACATTTTAAGCCACATTCAGTGTCGTTCACTTGATGTATATACATAGCGTCGGGTTTCTTTTCTTACAGATTCCCTGTCCTGAGATCGATTTCATAGGAGAAAAATGCTTAGGACATATTGTTGGATATATTTAGTCATATATATTTTGCTATTCGATCATTGCTTTTGGAGAGGTGACAAAATAGATAGAAAGTGGAAGAAAAATATCGGGTGAGCTCACATGGTTACTTAGAAATAGGATATTCATGACTAGAGTATAAGAAAGATGAGGATGAATTACTGGTAAGTCTATGCTCGCACTGGGAATGCCTGCAGGCGAAATATATGAAATGAGATTTGGTTCGGGAACTATTATTTGAGAACATGGGAACGATTCAAAGCATATGGGAGTTGATTTCTCGTAATTATGAAATTTCGTACTTGTATAGTTTAAAATAAGGACATTTAATATCGATTTTCTTTTTAAGTCCCTGACAAAAGGGGAATTATAAAACCTATATATAAGGAAGCGCAAAGCAATATTCAAATAAGAAAAA